>NC_143013.1:22188124-22350624 GCF_055824585.1 Amblyomma mixtum
CTATGCTCAACTCTGCCGGACCCCCACCACTCTATGAGAGGCGTAAAAACCATTGAAAGATACATTAAAGGAGACTGGTATTTTAAACGAGCGCATAAAGAAGTGTAGTAACGAGTGAAGCGACGTTACAACATAGCAGCCAACGCGCACTCAGCGCCCTCTTTACGTCCTACCGTCAGAACCGCGGCGGCGGTGAAAGGGAGTTTAGATCTCATTACGACTCGTTTGAGCGCGCCGAGCTCCTTCGAGTCAATCACGCGAACACTCGTCCGACTTGCTCCCAACCTCGCACCGAATCTCCTTCCAAAATATCCCCTCTTCCACTCCGACAACGCGTTATACTCCACCCCCATTCAAGGCGCTTCACGGGGACACAAGAACCGCGCAGGTCGCCAGGGGGCGGTCGCGACGGCTTCGACCTTCATTCGCTCTGTCTACTTCGCGTCGACACGCCCGCGCGAGGTTGTTCTCATTCGCTTTAATTTAGGAAGCGTCGAGCGAGCGGCCTTCCGAAAACCCGCGGCTAAATAATGCTCGCTCACAGCACCTCGGGCTTTTCAGCCATTCGACGTGGAAAAAATCGGCTTTGACGTGCCGACAGGTGAAAGGTGGTGGGTGAGCGAGTGAATGCGCTGCTTGTCGTGTCGAGCGCAGAACGTTAATGCAAAGGGTGGTTGTGTGTGTGTGTGTGTGGGGGGGGGGGGGGCACTTTGCGTGACGCCTTAATTACGTCGAACAAAGGCGGCCCGTCCAAAACTGCCGCGCCGTGGTCATGGTGCAATAATAATACGCGGCTACTTTGCAGATTTTTTTTTACCTCCTATCACTTAAAACCGTGCAGGGTGACTGTGAGCCTCGGCTAATCAGGGAACTAAATAGGAAAGCTGTTCGCGAGCAACAAGCTTTCGCGAGTATGGGCTGTTTTGTGATGGGCTAGGTGACCTTGCCCTGGGTAGACACGATAGCAGACTGCACACGAAACGCTCCTGGCTTTGTGCGGAGGAGGGGGTACTCTTTAACGAACAGGGGAAGGGTTAGCTTGCAAGTGTACTAGAGTGTATGCCTTCAAGTGTTCGCCAAGATTTCATTTTAGGTACTTTTTATGATAACTGTGCGGAGGGCCTTAGGAACGACCTAAATGGAGAAAACATGAGCCAGGGTGATAAAATAATTTATTACGACTTACAACGCGCCAAGGAAACGCAGAAAGGAAGGAGAACGACCTGCCAGACATTTTGTCCACCTTCGCCCTAGTTAAACATCATTTTATGAAATTGCTTGCTAACATGGAACAGTCGCGTTACGGACTCGTGACAGTCCTGTGATTTTTGTCGTCCATGTGCTGTTTTTGATATTTTTTTTGTTCGTTGTTCCAAAACTTTGGTTCCTTTATGCTTGTTTTGAGGTCACTTATTTACTGAATTTATTTTGCATTAGATAGTCGACTAGTCCTTCTGGCTGTATCACCTGCAATTTGAGTCTCAACTCGTTCGAACAATGACTAGCGTAGTTTTGTCGTCGTACAAACCCTCTAAAACATCAATAACTGAACAGCAGCTCCACGCAGGGCCTCGGTGATAACTCTTATTACATACATGATGATGATGATAAATTTTTATGGAGCAAAGGCATTTCTGGCCAAAGAGCGCCAGGGCACAAGGTTTTTTTTCTCTTATACTCAAGGTGGGGTCAAAGGCCCATTTTCCAAGCATTTCGCCCCACAGAAGCCGAGCTCCAGGCAGGGGAAAGCTCGTACCCACTGTATCACCGGTGTGTACCCGGCGTCACTGGGGATCGAACCCTGAACCTTCCGCATGCGAGGCGGATGCTCAAACGACTAGGACACCGCTGCGGTACTCTGACTACATACATTTCGTCCTGAGAACATTCCGAAGTCACTGTCGTACAATCGCCTGCGCATTTCGCCTCAGGCCCTTAGCAAGACGAGGACAGCTTGCAGGATCGACTCCCTCGTAAAATACCGCTTTTTATACGCCGTCCAGTCCCAGAGCGAACGGTCTGTGGATAAATCCCCGCCGGGAATTCTCGTTACGGCGTCCCTCGGAGGGTTCGGGCTTGGCCGCTCAACACGGGCTGAACGAGCGCTCGTTGTAAGCTACGTAGCGAGTCACGGGGTAAACAGCGATACAATCCGCGCATTGCGCGATGCTGTTCGCTCCGATACTGCGCTTGCGCACGGGACGCGGCAATGAAGAAAAGTGAGCGCTCATTCGTGCTCAGTGGGGAACTGCGCTGCCGGCGGCGACAAACTTGACCTACTTGACTTGCAAATGGGGCGCCCCGACGAAGCTGCCCCGGCAGCAGGCAATAGCAGGGAGAAGGTCCGAAAAAGAAAATACTAAAAAAAGATAAAGAAGATAGAAAAAGGGAAACGAGGGTAAGGGCATGCGACGCGCGCGCGCGAAAGGAAGAGGAGGATTGAGAGTATGCCCTCCCGCAAGAACACTCTCTCTCACATGCATGTACAGAGCCTCTCTCTCTCTCACCCTGTTCTTCCTTTTATTCTTTCAAAGATACGGGCCAGGCATGATAGAAAGAGAGTCTGTAGAAAGTCTCCCGTTTTTCTTAAATTAACAGAATTTTTGTAATTTTTCCGATCTATGAAACTATGATCCTGCATTACTTTCATGTACAGCCATTGTCAAAAGTTTAGATCCCAGGGGGTTTGCTTCTGAGCCACACCGTGTGGCTTGTAATGCACCCTTAGTGATCAAAAGCTCCTGAAAGTAAGATTTCTGGTCCTGCCCCCGTCCAATCGGTAGGCTGTCCACGAATGCTACAGCAGCCTGACTCTGTTCTGACCCTGTTCTGTGCCGGCTGAGGCTGCCCTATCCCCGCAACTTCTTATCTACGGGCCTCACTCTATGCCGCAAATCCAATCCGTGACCCTAAGAGACCATCGGCTATCTTGCCTTCGCATTACATGCCCTGCTCATGATTTCTTCTTCTTGATTTCAACTAGCGTATCTTTAACACACGTTTGTTCCCTGACCCACTGTGCCCTCTCCCTGTCTCTTAACCTTACACTTATCATTTTCCTTTCTATAGCTCGCTGCGCCGTCCTTGACTTAATTTGAAGGCTTTTCGTTATCCTCCAAGTTTCGCCTCGTACGGTGAGTACTGGCACGGTACTACTGTTGTATACTCCTCTCTTGAGGATACTGGTAGACTGGTGGTGGTGGTGGTGGTAAAAACTTTAATTTTAACAGAGGTGTTTGGGACACACAGGCCCCTGGGCCCCCGCAGGACCCCACTACACTCAAACGTTCATGTTCCTACGGCCCACGATGTCGGCAGCCCGGTAAACTGACATTCATGACCTGATAGTACCTGTCCAATGCGCTTCACCCCATTCTTTTTCTCCGCGTTATCACTCTCGTGGACTGGGTCAGCGGTTTCTACCTGCCTTGAAAAAATGCATCTTCCTGGCAGCTTCTAATGCTTCCTTGACTATCGTAAACTGTTGCGCCAAGACTATTGGACAGCACTTTAGATTTCTGTGTAGTTTTAGACCCATTGTCCTGCTCTGCCTGTCTATGTCCTCGATCATGTTTTGCAATTCGTCGCCTGAGTTACTTAACAAGATGATTTCATCAGCAAATCAGAGACTGCTATAATATTCTCCATTAACTTTTATCCATAATCTTCTCACAAGATCTCTAAATACTTCCTGGAAACATCCGGTGAAATGTACTACAGAGATCGTGTCTCCGTGCCTGACACCCTCCCTAATTGAGAATTTGTTGTTTTCCCTATGAAGGACAATATCACGACTCTGAAACGCGTAATTGAAAAACGACATCGTTAATCATTCATATAAGCAAACAGAGAAGGCGAAACATGATCTCTGTCCGTTTTCCTTGTGTTTTTCTGTACGCACATAATAATTAGCGCTAATGCGCTTGTAATAAAATAGTTCTTTCAACTTTTCTCATGCCAACAGAAAAAAATAATTCGCAAACCCTTGATGGGATCTATACAGTACAGCCAGAAAGCGTTTGCCTGCGATCCGCCCGACGTCAATAGTACCAGGATGTATTACGCAAAACCCTGAAGAAGATTTATCACTGGCTATTGCACATTGTGCAATGTGCCTGTTGCAAAACGGAAGACATTTGTGAGAGTTGGCAAACGTTCGTTCTTGTGCAAACTCCCGTATCTCGAGCTAATGTGTGAACTGTCGCTCCTCTTGATCGAGCGATCGATCGATTGACTGATTGATTGAACTTTATTTCTCGTCACAGCGAGGAGAGATTGGGACTATAGACGCAAAGGGCCTGACAAAGGTCCCAGCCTTCAGTTAGAACATTGGTGATTATAAATTCAAATCCATACATACAAAAGGCACATTTCACACAAAGGAACAGAATAACATTAACAAGAATTAATAAAACATTTGTTAACATGGATGAGCAAGCCACATGACACATTAGCAGAAATGCAACATGTATACACTTTTTGTGAGAAGATTACGTCGTCATCATCATCAGCCTGACTACGCCCACTGCAGGGCAAAAGGCCTCTGCCATGTCTCCCCAATTAACCTTGCCTTTGCCAGCTGCGGCCATCGCATCCCCGCAAGCTTCTTAATCTCATCCGCCCACCTAACTTTCTGCCACCCCCGGCTTGTGAGGAGATATACGTAAAGTCTTGGTCAAAAATCTTAAGGCCAAAGGCTTTTCGCTTCAGCCGCATAACAGAGCCATTGCGGCACTATTAAAGACCGAATGACCTTGAAATGCTAGCAGAAGGTTTCTTCTTGCGCTAGAGGAGCTGCCTGCTTGACTTGTTTTATGAATGATTCGATACACGGAACATTTTATGAATATTCATTTCGCTGCAGAGACTTTGGACCAAGACTGTACATACAGATAAGAAAGAAATAAAATATCAATTATCACTGAAAGTAAACGCCATTGGCTAGTAATAGTACACTCAGCTCTTTTTTGAAATAACTTTCTGAAGCGCAGAAATCTAACAGTTCTCCAACCTTGTTTAATGTTTCTGTCGACTGATTGAATGTTTGCTTCCACTAATTTGTTGTTTTTTTTTCGGTATGTGTCTGATATTCCGCCGTAGAAGGTCACGGTATGTTTCGTGGTTTTCTGTGTTGTTGAAATTTTTTTTATGTATTGTAACCACAGGCTTCTTGTTTCAAGGTGTATCAAGGAAGCTTTTTGAAGGTACACATAATGGCAACGGTAATTGCAATATATACGAAGGATTCATATGAGTAAAACAATTAATATGTTCTAATTTGTTTTTGATATTGATCCAAATACCAAAGCCCCAACCTCAGCTTCCTGCCGAACACTGTAGATCAAAAACCATATCGAAAACTTCAATGAAGGCTCCTGCGGGACGGAACTTATGCACTACGTTCTCACCAGAATAAAAGCAGACAGCAGGCGTCAGTTATTGGAAAGAACACCAGCGCCGGTGCTTGGCACTAAGGGAGAGCTCACTCGGCTACAATAGATGTGTTAAAACAAAGTCTTTGCAAACGCAGTGTACACCTCGTCTTTGTCAAAAGTTTGCTTCTAAGCCTCGCAGTGGGACTCCTGAAGCATTCGTGGCAGCCCTACCCATTGGAGGAGGCAGGACCAGAAATCATCTTACCTTCAGGAAATTTGTAGCGCTGGAGATGCATTACGAACCACACAGTGTGGCTCAAAAGAAAACCCCCTGGGCTCCAAACTTTTGACAAAGGCTGTACATACTTCACAAGTCGTCTTTTGCGAGACACTAAACACATATGCAGAGCAGATCTGCGCCTACTGCCAAAAACACTGTAGAGCAGACCTACAACATCTTATATGAACTTTCCCATCTTTCTCGCGAGGGAGACACAAATCTGAGCACATGCCACATGACGAAATGGCCCCCTTAGTAGATCAGATACGATTAAGTCCCGCTGCACAACGTGTCATGGTGGCGTAAGGTAGTGAGAGCGGCCTGCTTCAAGTAGTGTAAGAGATGTCGACTGACTTACGACGCGAAGCTCTGAAGGCTATGAAAACTAGAGTAGAAGTTGCTTCTGCAACTGTATAACTCCATCCCTCCTAGTTCCTCAACAGTGGCTGAAAACCGTCCCTCCCTCGTAATAGAGGTTTTATTCATCCGCTCACGTGCGCGACGGCCCAACCTGACACACGAATAGCTACTTGGCTTTGCCTCTCTTTTCGAGCACGTTTAGCTACTTGTCGTTGTCCTATTTGTTTCGGGCACGTTTCGGTACTTAATTGACTGAAAACACAACGCGAAAAAAACGCGAACAAGAGGAAACACACACGACGGGACGGGCGTTGTGCTGTGTTTTCAGTAAATTAGCAATGCTCCAACTAGCCCAGGCAAAAGACATGATTTATGTACTTTAACCTCTCTGTTTCGAACTCGTTTTACCACTGGGCTTCGCCGCCTTATGAGCCAGCACCACTGCTAGCGGTGCGGTCTTGCACGTTCAGCTCGGATATCAACACGCTTTCGACTTTCCCCTCGGAATGGAGAATATCCACTTCCGCCGGCAGGGCGAATCTACAAGCATCTTAAAGTATATACTTTTCGCGAACATCCGTCGTGGACTTTTTCTTCTTCGCGGCTCGTCAACGCGGCGTTAACTCCGCAGCTGCGTCTTTTGCGGAAATGAAATGGAGCAGTAACTGTCTCATATATCTCTGTGGACATCTTAACCGGGGCTTTACTTAACCGCAGCCACAGCTGGCGTGGTGGGGGTAAGGTGGAAAGGAAAGACGCAGGACAGTGCGGCGGGAGGGGGGGCAGGAAGGCGGAAATGAAAGAAGAAAGAATGAAAGAGGTGCCGCGGCTTGCCGAGACTCCCGGCGGAGCCCTCCACTACGGCACCTCTTTCTCCCTTTCTCCTCCCTTCTTTTACTCCTTCCTTTATCTTTTCCTTGATCACGACGCTGTTCTGCGTCTTTTGAAAGCTTCATGGATGACTCCGACTGAAGTTATGAGCACTGTAATCGCATTTGTTATCCGTGTACCCGCTTTAGCAGTGTCTAATTTATAAGTGACATCGAACTTGAGCGCAGTTGGGAAAGCTAACATCGTAGATAACGTGAACGCACACTCAGAATAAACGGGAAACAACATTTTTTGAAACTCGTTTAAGCAATTGCATCTTGCGCATGCATCTGGTCCTAAAGGAAAGACCCGAGGCTTCGGAAGCACTCCGTCCTATGGAAGGTGCCTGCAAATGATGGTGTTTGCTAGTTTGGAGACATAGTATTATTATTAAGCTCCGCCCGCTCGGAGACTCAGTAGTTACAAAGTTTGCCTACCGAGCCGGAGTACTCGGGTTCGAACCCGACCGCGGAGGCAGCGTTTCGACGGAGGCGAAATGCAAAAGGCACCCGTGTGCTGTGCGACGTCAGTGCACGTTAAAGATCCCCACGTGACTCCGGAGTCCTCCACTACCACACCTCTTTCTTCACTTCGATGGAGGCGAAATTCTAGAGGCCCGTTTGGTTTGGTTTTATGGGGTTTAACGTCCCAAAGCGACTAAGGCTATGAGAGACGCCGTAGTGGAGGGCTCCGGAAATTTCGACCACCTGGGGTTCTTTAACGTGCACTGACATCGCACAGTACACGGGCCACTAAATTTCTCCTCCAAAGAAATTCAACCGCCGCGGCCGGGATCAAACCCGCGTCTTTCGGGTCAGCAGCCGAGCACCATAACCACTGAGCCACCGCGGCAGCTCTCTAGAGGCCCGTGTCTAGAGGCCCGTGTATTGTGCGACGTCAGTGCACGTTAAAGAACCCCATGTGGTCGAAATTTCCGGAGCACTTCACAACGGCGTCCCTCATAGCCTGAGTCAGTTTGTGACGTTATACCCCCATAAATCTTAACCTAAACCCCTTCCTTCTTTCGCTTCTACTTTCATCCCTTCCCTCACGGCGCGGTTGAGGTGTCCACCGAGAATTGCGACCTGTTAACGCGCCTTCCATTTCCTGATAACCAATAATTTCGCGGCGCGGTTGAGGTGCTCACTGAGAAGTGAGACATACTGCGCCCTTTCCTTTCTTTTTATTTTTTTTATGCATCTGTTTAAGAGCTCGTACGCAATCTCCTGCACCCCGCAGCCAGCGAAGACCAGAGAAATTGCACACAGCCAGTCTGTGTACAAGCAGTTCGCACTCCCACCAAGGATGTTCGTTCGTGACTCAGCGTCAGATGTTTATATCAACTCCAGCGACATCGACCGAAGGCGCCGATTGTGACGAGATCTTCGGCGGCGCTGGCAGCTTGCGCGCTATTTTTCTTTGCGCGTGCGTCAGGTGTTCAATTCATACCATCGACGTTCTCTTTCAGAACGCCTGCGTGAGCGCTGTCGACTCGACAATCACTGGTTGTTGTGTTCGAGGAGTTTAAAGAAGGTGGCGCCACGTCGTGTGCTTGTATCGATTTTGGTATCACTTTCGCTCGCACGATAGCTCTATGGACCTTTCTGACATTCATCTCACAAGATATAGCTCACCACTAAACATGATCCTAGTATAGCTTTTTTAGCCGACAGGTGGCGAAAAAAGCGTTTAGCGCAATAAAAAGCCTGTTTTCTTAATACGATTCGGCTCACTTTAACCTATTCACTACCGACCTAAGAAGGAGGTCGAAAAACTAGCATCCTTTCCACAGTTTTATAGACACCTCCTGATAACAAATTAATAGTGAATTATGCAGATACTTTATCATTTTTAAGCATTAAAACTGCGTCCACATATGTGGACATATGTTGCCAACACTGCGACATCGCGTCCACAGTTGTGTAAATTATAGTTGCGAACACCATAGAAGTGACGAAACAGTTTAGAAGTTAGGTTTTAAAACATGTATGTTGTAAATATATAACAATGTAGAAAAATAAACAAAGTTAGAAAACATCCTTCATTCGCTCTGTGCCGCTCGCGCAGAAAGCCATCATTTTATGTCTCTTTAAGGCAGTGCTTTAGCGAATAGGATTTGACGCTTCAAAGGCAGCAGCTGAACTATGACCTACTGTTCCAACGGCGAGATATATCAATGCTGATTAATGACTCGCTTAACCGACCGTAAGGTGCTACTACATTATTGCCCACGAATGTGACTGCTCGTAGCGAGAAGGTTAAGGAAACTGCAGATCCGACGATGCATACCCGAACTGGGCGTGTAGCTTGTACTTCTACGCTTTTAAAAACATGGGTGGTATTTATTCTTATCCAGGTGCGTTTTGCACTGCGCAGGCAGAAATGTTTCCGAAAAGAGAAAGATAAGTAGTCTCTCCGCGTGCAGATGCATCGTCTGTAGTAGCCTGAATGAAGCGCTATATTCTATAATCACCCGACCTTACTTACACGATCTAAAGACCACTCGCGGTTGACTCTTGGGAAAGCTTGGAATAAATCACTTTAAGTGACGCAACTTCCATATTGTTCTTTCATTCTATCTTGAATAAAAACGAGTGTTGGTTGTCTCGGTAAGCAAAACACGTTTTGAACATCTTAGAAAAATTGGCTAAAAAAACTTTTGTTCATGGCAAATTTCCACAGGTGTTACGAGCCAATTTTTAGGTGCTGTATTTACGGGCCGTTCCAATTTCTATCCGTAGACGGCACAGTATTAAAACACTGGGATGAAGCTGGGTAAAAGGTTAGGGAATAAAAATATTTATTTATTCGGCTGAATTCCAAACAAGGAGAAAGAAGGGTTAACGTTGCAAATACTTCGTGGCAAACCTAACACAGCAAGATACCTTTGATATCTGCAGACTGGAAGTGTAAACACCATGCATCAGTTGGCATAGTGACAAAGCTCCCACCTTTAGATGGATGTTTGATCGGATGGTTTTGCGGGGACCGTAAACAAAATTCTTAGAGTTGGCACATATGTGCGATCTACACAACAGTCGTGCGTCGACAGTGGCGTGATGGCGGCTTGGCGCAGAAGAACAGGATTCGAAAGAGGTTACGCTGACAAGGTAGACTCTTGGGCATGTTGGTTAGACATTGTCGGTGCAGCGCATACGACGAGAAGAGACGCAGACGCAACGCTGAACTTACAACTAGCGTTTATTGAGGTTCCGCCTCTGTTGAAATACAGTGGCGGATTCAGTCTCAAAAAAGGAAGAAAACACAGACATAAAATGACATAAACGGCATAGCCGGAACTCTGCACGAGGCAACAGTGACCCATGGCAAGCCGTGAGCATTTCCTTGTCGGTGGTTAAGAAAACGTTTCTTTTTCACATGGAGCAATTGATGGGGTGCTTACGCAATGGTTCTGTTTTTTTTTTAATTTTGTCATTTTATGTGTGTGTTTTCTTCCTTTTTCGAGGCTGTCCGCCATTGTTTTTAAACAGAGGCGGAGTCCCAATAAACGCTAGTTTTAAGTTCAGCGTTTTGTCTGTGTCTCTTTAGCTCGTCCTCGTCGTATGCGCTGAACCGCTAAGGTTACGCTGGCAACGAGGTTTATAACTGCTTGTCACGCTTAGTATTAAGAAAAGTAGATGCAAAGACGTGTGTCCCGCTCGATAACGAAGAAAACAGACGCAACGAGAGATGAGTGTAACAAACAGAACCGACGAGGGCCAAGTCAGGCGTCTCGGAACACAAGTCAAGTTCTGCTCGCTTTTGCTTGCGTTTTCATTCTGGCGTGGTTCTAAACGCGTCGCTTATCGATCTCGTTAAAACGAGCCCCAAGAAATTTCCTTGGCCGTCGTTTTGTCGGCAGGGTTCTAAAGTCACTTAACGAGGGGCTCGGGACTAGTGCGTGGCTCGTTAGGTTTCATTCAAGGAATAATTTTTAAGTCCCTTTAGCGGCTGGCATTGCGTCACGTTTTTACCGTGCTAGATGCCTTGCAACCTGAGGAATTTAACGGAAAAGCAACGTCGCCTGGCTACCGTTCGACTTTACACAGCACCGTCGAAACAGCTGTTCATATGACACGAAAAAGAAATGACACGGGATAAATAAATTCGATTCGAATGCTTTGCCTTCGCCAGTAGTAAAAATCGTATGACGCGTCGCAGCATCGCTTGCTGATGCCGCGCGTGCGACAGGCGACGTTTAGACAGCTGAATAAGGTACCTGCAGAGATGTTTTGAAGGCGAATACTGCTGACGTCTAAAACGTTGGCGAGGAGCGAAAGCAGCGAAATAAATTTAATCTCCTGCTGCAGCTGCACGAACGCTCCACAGAGATCACTGCAGCACCGAGAGGTAGGAAAAAATGTCTCGCGAAGACTGGACTGTCTTTCTATGCAACGCCGCGGAGAGAACAGGTCGGACATTCGTACACGGATACCTGCAACTTCGACCTGAGAATTGGTGTGCGAAAAAAAAGGGGGGCGTTAACAATCGATGCCAGCAACACAACGATGAATTTTCCGTTTCAAGCTTGAGCCTGCTCACACCTCACAGCAACATTCGCGTATACGGTTCAAGAAGCTGATGAGCTGAAAACAGGACGCTCACTGCAAGTTAATGAACGAGTTGAGACAGCAGCAACTGACACAAGGCTTAGCAGACGACAAAATTAAGAACTGTAAGTGAGAAATAAAAGTGGGGCAGAAATAAGCGCTGAAAGCGCACGTACTCAAACACCTGGTTAGAAAAGTGGACAGAAAAACAAGAAAGGGAACAACATTTAGAACGGTGACTTCTGCTGCCAAGCACCAGTAATTTTTTTTTTTTTTCCCAGTAATGTTCAGCCACTTTCGGGGCCCACGTTTGGTACAGAGTGTAGAGCAACGCGGGCACCAGAGCTTAGTCTCATAATGCGTGTTACTCACGCATCGTTGCACCAAGGGAGGCTAAAAGAAAGAACCACACTAGCGCTCGCTCGCACGCACTGTTTTTTTTTTTTTTTTTTTTAAGGGCTGTAGTGCTTGGTTAGAGAAAAAAAAAATCCAAGCATGCAAACAGCCGCTGCATACGACGTGATAGTTGCGCTTTTCTACACTGGACATGCAGTTTGAATCGTTCTTAGTTTTAGACGTCCAGCACTCCGAAATTGCGCACGCGGTGTAGGTGTAATTGCTAGAGGGCCCAGGGGAGAAGTGTGAGCAGTTTAACTCTTCGTTAAAACGAATGCGTGCGCGTGTTCCGCCCTTACAAATTTTTTTTTAGACAGTCTACAGACTGTCCATAAACTACTGTCTATAAAGTCTATAAATTATCTATAGACAAACCCTAGAGAACAGTCTATAGGCAATGCAAATCCTGCATACAGTCTATAGACAATCCATCGATTTATGGACATACACTTTTAGTAGATTTTTGTCTTTAGACAGTATATAGACTATGTATAGACAAAAAGAAATATCTATATAGGAAGGCGATAGAGTCTATAGGAAGTCCATAGACTGTCTACAGACCATTTTTATAAGGGCGCCGGTGCAGCCGATCGAGGTATATACCCATTGACGCCGAACGTTCGGAGCCCTACACGATTCTGTCACTATTCCCGAGGTCTGGACGCGTGGCCAATTTAGAATGTTGCGCAAACCTCTTTCAGCGCAGACACGTGTCCGATTGCCGCGCTGACGGCCGATTCTGTCGTCGAGTCCGGTACAATTAGCGCCCGAAGGTTGCATGACCTTTGGCTCGAAATCAGAAAATTAGAATTCGCATTGAGCGGCGCGACATTTGCCTCCCAAAGTAATGCAGGAATAACACAATGGCTGCTTTGGTGCCTAATTATAGGTTAACAGGTGGCTATTCGCTTGTTCACGCTTCTCGGCATTGAAAATATAGTTGCGTAAACACCAGGTGTCATTCATTTCGCAAGCAATTACCTTTTCTCCTGCCATGGAGTAGTTAGACTCATATATTGCTACCTGAACCGCTGCGATACAGGTTAGCTTTAATTTGTTAACGGGTGCCTGAAAACCTCTGTCAATCACTAAAATGCCTTGGCGACTGTAAGGACCTTATACCAGCGACGCCGCGACGAAAGAGTATTTCCAAAAAGCGCGACATGAGCGGATAAATTAAATGTGAAATGTCTAGATTTCGCTTAATCTGTGCTCTGTTTCCCCTCCGATTTGCGACTGCAGGAGCATCGAAGCGCTTACTTACCAACTCCATCGCTATTATAATGTCATTATGAAACAATTACAAAGCAATGTAACTGGAATTACAGGCGTTAATAACTGGCATAATAAAGCAATTACATTATCAGTTCTTATTTTATTTTTAGACGTGAGTTAAGGAGCTGCTGTCACCCTTTTTTGAGAGCACCCTAATCTTTTCTAAGCAATAAATACTTATCAAAACGGAAACGTGATAACAGCTCCGAGCTTCTTGCAGACAAAGTACCCAACACGCATAATACACCACACAAAGCGCACATACACATTATCATACAGTCATTGCCCTCCAGGTGTTTCAGCGAAGACTTTCAGAGACTCGTATAAATTAGGAGGTCGAAACAGCAAATCTTTTCAGGAACAAACTGTAATTTTCTTTTCGAATTCGAGGAATCTAATCTTGGCCAAGAAGTGTCTTCCTGAGAATCAAACATGCACGCTGTAACAAACATGTTTGGCTACTTCTCCAGCTACAGGCCAGCTGCGTATCCCCACCAAATTAAATCAGAAATGGAATCCCGAAGTTTCGCAAGGGAAGGTAAGGCGCTAAGAAGTTTCGCAAGCTGCGCAACTTCAGAATTGCGGAGTCCGAAGTTTCGTCCGGCCAGAAACAGTACACCATAATGCTTCCCAAAATGTTCCCTTAACTGAATACAGTGCGCTGAAATTCGTTCAATTGACGCACATTTATATTCCGACCTTACCTCAAGCACATTTCCTCAATGTTGGCCTCTCTACAACAAGTTGACGAACTGCAGCTTTAGCGAGGCAAGGTATTGAAGTTCTGGATGCTTAATATATGCGACTAAGAGTGGTTCTTCCACCTCTACATTGGACACAATGGCATTCCTATGGGGGATTTCGCAAAATCTCGTTTGGCTGAAAAGTTCTCTGAAGTAGTATTTCACTGCATAATGCCAGTTCTCAACCGTTCGAGCTGTAACACTCTTTTGTTGCGAAAGCAACACTACGCGAGTCGCCGAGCCATTTCGCGGAGCTGACGCAAGGCCATACTGCGCATGCGCGTGGACGATGCACAGTGGCGCGCCGCCGACGTCGCTGCGCGGGTGACTCGAGGTGCCGCCGCCGCGCTCGCCAGTTGTGCATGCGCAGTAGCGGCGCATAGCTAGCGTGCCGGGGCCGCCGCCGCTGCCGCGCGCTCTCCATCGCCTCTCTCTCTACTCGTTGCTTTCGCAATCCTCCAGGTTTAACAAGAGCTAAACCACTGCAAATTTTTTTTCTTCTGTCCTGCAGGTCGTAGAAAACAGCGGCGGCAGAAGAAACACCATGACCGTGAAGCGGGGTCGCGACATCGACTGGGCCCGCTTTGGGCTTCGTGGCGATGGCGCCGAGGGCGGAGCCTCCGACGATGTGCCCGGCCACAGCGCTCGGCCCGCCGGCACTGCCGGCGGAGACGAGCTCTTCCACCAAGACCTCGTGAGTGGACAGCGAGCAGCGTTTTGCCCGAGTCTTTTCAATGCGAAAGCACTGTTGACCTCCTAACCTGAAAAATGCCGGAGTGTGGTGAAGCGTCCGAAGTTAGTCACGTGATGCGGGAAATAGCGGAACATAAACGAGACTGAAAGTTTGGCGATGGCATGCTGGTTTAAGGTGGGGTCATTAACGACAATGGCAATGACCTTTAGGTTGAAGACCTTTGCGGTAAAGGCCTTTAAGACGCAAGGCCTTCAAGGCAAACGCTTTCAGGGTAAAGGCCTTCGTCAAAGGCCTTTAGGGCAAATGCATTCCTGGTAAAGGCCGTTAGGTCAAAGACCTTTGTGGTAAAGACCGTTAGGTGAAAGGCCTATATAATTAAGGCCTTTAGTGTAAAGGCCTTTAGGTCAAATGATGCTTTTGCATTCACAGCACGTAAGGATCTTAAATGCCCATCTTAATTTTTTTTCTCGCTCAACGACTCCGCGTCCGGGAGAACAATACGGCTAAGTTATTGAAGCTCTGTTCGCAGCAGCTACACCGCGTCATCGTTTCAAAATTCCAGAAGGTCTTCATTGCGACCTTTGAATGGCTGTAAGCGGCGTGGATGAGAACACTCGGGACATCTCTGTATAAGTGTTTTCGCTGCGGCACGTCTTTCTCGGATTTCCTTGGAGCAGAAACCTGCAACTTTACGCCGCCTGACACTAACGGGCCTCAGCGACCGCATGTAGTCATTGTAATGATCGGAGGCCCAGCCAGCGGAGAACGGCGAGACAGTCAGGCGTCATCAGGTATGCGGCCAAAAGCGCTGCTGTTTCTCGGAGAAGACGCAAGGAAAAGCTGGCCTGGAGGCGGCTTCTGGCTCGGCGTTTGCGTGGACAAAGGCTCTAATCCCCTTCGCCGGCGATGCTGAATGCGGCTCTGGTGCCGGACTGCGTTCCTGGGGACTGGCAGCGGAAACAGGCGAGCCAGACCGGCGTCATCAGGCTACTGCGACGGAAAGCGCTGCTGTCCGGGGGAGACAAAAGAGACACTGCGTGGGGCAGCTACTGGCGACGGCGTCGGCGTACACAAAGACGTCTAATCCCTTCGCCGGGAAGGCTGAGCGCGGTGCTTCTCCCGGACTGCCCGTGGACTGACCGACGAGACCCAGTGGCGACGACGGCGGGGCGGCGGCGCCGCTAACTCATTACCCGCGTGCGCCCTGGGCAGCAGACAAAGCCGAGGGGCGACACGGCTGATTTGTCCCTTCCACCGAACTGAAGAGGTCACCGGTGTGAGCGGTCAGCGCTCGCGTCCCCATCGATCAGGATCGTCACTCAGCAGCAAACGACCTTTGGGCCTGGGAAAACAGTTCGCGACTCAGAGACGCCAAGTTCCTCCTTGCCCGTGTATGTGTGTGTCTGTGCGGTGTGCGCCGTCACGTGGGGAGGGCGGAGCCAAAGAAGACGCTAGCAGCCCATTGGACGCTCAACCCGAGATCAGATTCCCTACCTGGGTACCTGGGGAATCTGAACTGCATTTAAGCAGCAATCTGTGGGGTGCCAGATCATCCTCCCTCATTTTCTGACTTTGGTCTCCTTGCTACTGTACAAAATGTAAAATAAAACGTTCCAGCTTTGCTATTCCTCCCGAAGGCTTCCCTCCGTAGTCTGGCTGCTTCGCCCTAATGCGGTGAAGACCCTGGTCCCGATTCCCGAGCACATCAACTGGTTGGCAGCGGTGGGATGGTCTGCGTGGCGTCCTGGCTCCGGTATGGGTAAGTGCACGGTCTTGTCTCTTTGAGTTTTGCCAGGTTGTACATCTTTGGAATTTGTAAACCTAGGTAATGAAATGTGGCTCCAGAGATTGCCTGGGAATCTTCTCTGACCACTAGTAGAGACTAGCCGTCGCTTGGGGAGCAGACATGGACTGGAAAAAGCTGCGCAAACCGGACCTGGTTATGATATGCGGGAAATTGGGCATTGATTGTGGGTCTATCCGTAGGAAACCGCTCTTAATTGAGGCAATTGAGGCAAGCGGTGCAGACGCGGAGGAGATAGTCGGATGTTGGGAGTACATTCGGGAGGAATTAGAGAAGGCACAGAAACAAAAGAAGCGAGACGATGAAGAAAAGAGGAAGCTCGATCAAAAGATGCGAGAGTGGGATGAAGTAGCTCGACAAGAGCGGGAAAGAGAGCTGCGGGAAATCACACGTGAACTTAACTTGATCAAAATGCAAGGAATTCGATCTCGATTAAGTGTTTTCAGGACAGGCGGTAATATCAGGACTTTCCTTGAAAAGTTTGAAGGAACTTGTACGGAGGAGCAGCTGGACCAAGGTTATTGGTCAATAATGCTGCTGGGTGTCCTCCCGTGTGAATTCGCCAACATATTAGCGCGCCTGTCGGACGAGGATGCGAAAAACTACGCGAAAGCTAGAAGTGCGCTCCTCCGAAACTTTGGACTTCCCGCAGAGGTCGATCTCAAAACCCAAAGTGACTGTGGTAGGCTACACCACGACAGTGTCAGCGACCGACTTAGGAGCACCGCTCAGTCGCCGAAAGACACGAGGGCTGCTAAGAAGTGCCGGAATAGGGCAGGCTTTGTTCTAGAAAGAAAGGCTACTTCAGCAGCAGGGACCGATGATTTCGGTCACGAAACTAGCAAACAGTGCAGATCCGCAAGCCGCGAGGGCTCGGGGGATAGAGTAAGCACTAAGGCTAGGAGTGAGAAAAAGTGCCGATCCGCAAGCCGTGAGGGCTCGGGGGATAATCAGGACACTAAGGCTAGCGAAAAGTGCATATCCGCAAGCCGAGAGGGCTCGGGGGATAATGTAGGCACTGCTAGCAGTAAGGAAAGGTGCAGCGCGGCGGTTTTGAGCCCAGAGGAGCGTGCACTTTCCGGGAAGAAGGCGGCCGTCTCTAACCCTGAGGCAGATGCTCTGTTGATAAGTGAGGTTGATTGCTGCGATCTAGAGGGTAGCACACAGGACAGAAACGCTACCTTAGGCGAACAGCGTGGTTCAGGTCCAGTTGCAGGCCAGAGCGTTAGTGTCGTAAGCTCGAACAGCAAGCCTCGAGAGAGCACATTATGCCCAGGAGAGAGTAAAGTGCCGATGAGACAGTTAGATACTGCGACATGCAGTGACTCGCCGAAAGCACGAGCCCATTGTTTAAAATCAAGTGGGAAATGCGGCTCGGTGCTGCGTCAGAGAGAAGACGCGGAGGGCGAGGACACCGCGAGAAAAGGAGGCGCGCAGGGCCGATCTGCTAAGGCAGTTTTCAGAGGGCGGCCGCGCGCAGGGAGAACCAAGCGAGAGCGTGCTCTCCTGAGAACAGACACAGTACGGGCCAAAGACACTGGAAAGCTAAAGGCCAGCCAACAGTGCAATCGGCCGAGACGGTCACCGCGGCACGCCAGATGCAATAGACACCGCACAAAGGCAAGTCTGACAGGGAGGGTTCAGATGAAACGAAGGCCTCTCGACCCATCGTGGCGACGCTGCGGTAGTTCTTGCGGGACGAGCGTAGGTTGTAGCAGGCCACAGAGAAGCAAGCATACCTACCACCCGAAAGAGCATAGCAGAACGCGTTTCAGTCTGAGGCCATTCTTGAATCGAGGGGGGAATGCTCGTAGGCCTTGCTTTCTGAGATCGTCCCCCTCCCGCATTCTTTTCAAATCCTGCTCAGGTGTAGGAGACGTGCGGCCGGGGTGCGGAACAAATCAATGTCACGTGGCGTCTGGAGCCCGAAGAGGTAAACGCGCATTTAAGCCCATCGGCTTTTGTCCGGTCTCGGCGGCCCCAGCTACTGTTAGTCTGCGACCGCGCCGAGCGCGGCTGAAATAGGACCCCTCGTGTCGCGACGGGGGTAGTTAGCAGATTCCGAGAATGGGTCTCTGCTGTTTGCTTTTTCTTTTTTTTGCTGCTGCGTGTGAGCACATGTAGTTTTTGGTATGGTCATTAACTTTTGCAGCAGTGGTCTAGCGGTTCTTGTAATGCTAATGGTTTGACAATGCACAGGTAGTGCTTATGTATAGCAGCGTCCGCTGTCACGGGGTAATGCTGGAAAGACGGGCCATTGTAGGACACTGGCATAAGCGCCTGGAGTCTCTTTGTTTAAGGATTAGACCGATTAATGTGAGTTGGGCTCCGATATTGAGGAAAGCTTTGGCAGGTTAAGCAAAGGTGACGGCACTATGCGGTCATGCAAATGAGGGGAAGTAAGCACGCTCGTAATTCTAATGGTAATTACGAGTTGTACTCCATTACAAAGAGGGCGAGAAAACTGAAACGCGAGGGCCTCAGCACGTGTTTTCTCCGTGGCCCTATTGGAAATGCTTAAAGTTCCTGAGAAAAACAGTTTGGATTGTTTTCTCCGCATTTGCATCTCTGAAGCGTCACCGTTTTGTTCCTTTTGTCGTCTAGTTAGAGCGGTTTTCTTTGTTCAAAATTCTGAAGCGAGTGTCTTCCAGTACAAAAGAAAACACAAAATTGGCTCAACTAGGTCCGGTAGGCCAGCTTTCCAGGCATGCGCTTTCGAGCGAGGGCTGGGGGTGTATCAAAATTTACAGCATTTGTCTAACCTTATCCGAAAACCTGGCAGTTCTCTGAGGCTGGCCGTGTGCTGCCCTGCTGGAGGTATGGGCTTAGCGTAGGCCTGATCACTAATGCTCCGTTTCGAGGACCACTGTAAGATGTGCAGGGCTTCCTGGCCGACCTGTCGAGCAGAAGGACTCGGACACTGACGTACATTCGTGGTGCACCGATCAGCTGCAACCACTTCGTGACGTCTTCTTGGCGGCGGACGGACTGTAATGATCGGAGGCCCAGCCAGCGGAGAACGGCGAGACAGTCAGGCGTCATCAGGTATGCGGCCAAAAGCGCTGCTGTTTCTCGGAGAAGACGCAAGGAAAAGCTGGCCTGGAGGCGGCTTCTGGCTCGGCGTTTGCGTGGACAAAGGCTCTAATCCCCTCCGCCGGCGATGCTGAATGCGGCTCTGGTGCCGGACTGCGTTCCTGGGGACTGGCAGCGGAAACAGGCGAGCCAGACCGGCGTCATCAGGCTACTGCGACGGAAAGCGCTGCTGTCCGGGGGAGACAAAAGAGACACTGCGTGGGGCAGCTACTGGCGACGGCGTCGGCGTACACAAAGACGTCTAATCCCTTCGCCGGGAAGGCTGAGCGCGGTGCTTCTCCCGGACTGCCCGTGGACTGACCGACGAGACCCAGTGGCGACGACGGCGGGGCGGCGGCGCCGCTAACTCATTACCCGCGTGCGCCCTGGGCAGCAGACAAAGCCGAGGGGCGACACGGCTGATTTGTCCCTTCCACCGAACTGAAGAGGTCACCGGTGTGAGCGGTCAGCGCTCGCGTCCCCATCGATCAGGATCGTCACTCAGCAGCAAACGACCTTTGGGCCTGGGAAAACAGTTCGCGACTCAGAGACGCCAAGTTCCTCCTTGCCCGTGTATGTGTGTGTCTGTGCGGTGTGCGCCGTCACGTGGGGAGGGCGGAGCCAAAGAAGACGCTAGCAGCCCATTGGACGCTCAACCCGAGATCAGATTCCCTACCTGGGTACCTGGGGAATCTGAACTGCATTTAAGCAGCAATCTGTGGGGTGCCAGATCATCCTCCCTCATTTTCTGACTTTGGTCTCCTTGCTACTGTACAAAATGTAAAATAAAACGTTCCAGCTTTGCTATTCCTCCCGAAGGCTTCCCTCCGTAGTCTGGCTGCTTCGCCCTAATGCGGTGAAGACCCTGGTCCCGATTCCCGAGCACATCATCATACATAGGATTGCCGCGTGTCTGCGCATGGTCATACCCGTTTAAACCTTTGCATATCCTCCTATCTCACCATGTCAACCGGTGGCGGACCATCAGGTTAAAGTGGTTTTAATAGAACCGGCAGCACTGCCCAGAAATACGATCCGAATACGAATACGATGCGATACGAATACAACACGATACGACACGAATACGATACGAGTACGACACGAGTACGATACGAATACGATACGATACGAATACGATACGAATACGATGCGAATACGATACGAGTACGATACGAGTACGATACGAGTACGATAAAAGTACGATACGAGTGCGGTACGGGTACGATACGATTACGATAAATGCCCCGTGACATTTCAGGGTAAGGTCCTTTATAGCATACAGCCGCCACACGCTTAAGAACAAGCTTTAAGCACCTCCCCGGTTCTCCTGCACAGCAAACCCAGCTCTCTGTAATGACCGTGCACTGCCTTTGCTATAGGTACAAGTTCGCTTACACAAAACCGTCAAAGTTTTGTTTACAAGATGTGCCCGTCTCATAAGAGATGAAGGCGTCTCTATGGCGTCCGGTTAAACTACATGAGCGGTTCTGCTAGCACTGCTTCGAAGCGCCGTCGCGTCCCAGACTAGGCTAACTCGGAACAGCTGCTAATAAACGCTATCTCTGTCTGTGCATAGATGGAGCGGTGTTGCAGTGTCCCGAGTGTACCTCCCAGCAAGGGTTTAGGCCGCCCCAGCTGCGCCGCCTGAATTACTGACTACATAAAACTCGCCATAAAGTTGGCCACGGACCAAGGCATTAAAGCGGGGAAGATGGAGGTCGCGCCGTGCCTCGAGACAGCGGGAAAGGAGGGATAAGGACTCTCTATGGCCGAGCCTAGCTGGGCTTAGCGGACAGAACGTACGACGACGGTCCCGGTGCCGCTGGTACGCTCCATCAACTGAGCCCGAAAATCTGTGACAAGTTTACAGCGAGAGTTCCGAATTAAACCGTTCCAAGCCAAGAAACTCGCCGACTGCTGTGGTGGTCGGTGACGAGGTATATCGAAAAAAAAAAAAACACTGAGGCGCCATTTTTATGCACAGCTGTAAAAGATGCCGTGCACTGTCGAGCTGAACGTGACTCGTGTTCGCTCGCGTTCGCCGTCTCGCACCAAGAACAGTCGCCGAGATTCTGAATGCATTTTTCAGCACTTGTATTAGGTACTGTAAATTTTCTCCCGCGCCAGCCTGCCTTACAATAGGCCTTACAATACCAGCCCACCTTACTATGGTCGCTGTTCATTTCAAAATATGCAATCATATTGGACTGATTCAAAAGCGCGAATATACCGAGGGGAATACACACTTCGCCGAAGAGAATCAAAGAGAGAAACACCTGCCTTCAATTGTTTACGCAGTTGGGCTACCGCAACGGCAGTTCGCGCCGGACCTCGCGTGTTCTACACGCATTTAATCCATAGAGACGTGTTTTCCAGGCCATTTACCAGCGACGTCGTGAGACGGTCACGGTTCGGTGCACAGTACGACCCCACAGATCTTAACCCGTTGCGTGACGCCATCACGTCCGTTTCGGGTTGCCGGGCACAACTCTCTACTCGCTGTTATTACACGACCATAAAACACATGCGTCTACCGATCCCCGCTGCAGTTCAAGGGTCGCGACAGCCGCCACATCGGCAGTGATGTAATGACCCCTCGGACGAGACACGACCACCCGTGTAATGTTCCGTTTCAGAGTGCCAAGGCGAAGCCCTGGTGGTCGGCCAACTTCTTCGTGTCGGAACCGGTGCTGTTCGGCACGTGGGATGGAGTCTTCACCACGTGCATGATCCACTTGTTCGGCGTCATCGTCTTCCTGCGCTCCGGTTGGATCGTGGTGCGTGGACACACGTCGTCTAGCATGCACATTCTATGCCAAGCAGCACGTGTGCTTTGACTGCATCCGAAACATTGCTTCTGAGGAAATGAAAGACGTAGTAATTGTCTCATTTCTCGGTGAACACCTCAACCGCGCCATCAGGGAAGGAATGCAGGATGGAGTGAAAGAAGAAAAAGAGGAGGGAGCGTAGTGGAGGGCCCCGGAATAATTTCGACCACCTGGGTATCTTTAACGTACACTAACATCGTGCACAGCACACGGGCGCCTTCTGTTTTTCGCCTCCATCGAAACGCGGCTGCCGCGGCCGGGTTCAAACTCGGGACTGCATCCCCCGCAGTTATACGGCCGGCAGCAAACGAAACAAGAGAGAGGAAAGAAATTAACCTCACAACCACTGCCCTCCATGCAAATTAAACATCTGTCAACTAACGCTGTGAAGTTACCAGTATACCTACTATTGCTAGAAATGTATATTCCAAGGTGTAATTTAGATGCAACTACTACGACGTTTTTATTATGTACTACGTACTCAATGCTTGTATATTTTCAGCGAGTAACCTAATAAGGAATGCCTGGCCGCACCGCGCCGCTGGCACAGAGAGTAGAAGCCGACCACTCTGTTCCATGGTCACATGTAGGCGCCCATGTTTACTCTGGACAAAAGGGTCGCCTGTGTAACTGTGTTTGCAGTAGTAGCTTAAGCTAATGCTTTTAGTGTGCGACGCAGTTCGGGATCACCTTAGTATTTTTTTTTTAAATCTGAATGCCATCAGTATAAGACCCGCAGCTCCGATACTCTGTAAAGTTTTGTTTCTTAATTCGCTGCTGCCGTTGTCGTCATGCAACGCAGGGCAACGCGGGCGTGGAGCACGCCCTGCTCATGGTGCTGGCCACGGTGGCCGTGTGCAGTCTGGCCGTGCTGGCCGGCATCGGCATCTGCGAGCGCTGCCACCTCGAGTCCGGCGGCCTGCATGCGCTTCTCTCGCACATACTCGGCGTGCGGGTGGGCGGCGCCGCGGCACTCATCTACTGCTTCGGACAGGTATACCTCTCACCAGTGCGTCGATCGGCTCCCCATAAAAGAAGGCCCCTTAATGAGCAAGCAGATTTTAGCCAGGGTGCAAGAATCCTGTGTCATACTGCAGTTGATCCTCGTTATGACGAAGTTCCGGTGATTACTTCGTTATAGTCGTAGCTTCGTTATAGCCCGCGTTTACCGAGCTTCGCTGAGGAATCGTCATTCCTTCGTTATATCCGTTATTTCGTTATAAACCCTTTCGTTATAGTATAGCATTACTGGGAACTAAATACAGCAGATAGTGAATTTGAGTTTTGGAGTACACTTATTGAAGTCGTCAGATTTTCCCCCACAGAGATAGCAGTTATACTGACTGATGTGTGGCAGACACGTGTGGTGCACAACCTGCTCTCTGTGGTGGCTGCTTGTAGCTGTTGAGGCGGACATAGACAGATGTCGTGAGGCCTCACGTAGAGGTGTTGTAGACAGACTGCGTACCTCCCTTTAGTGTGGTGCGCAACCATTCCCTTCGCACCCTTGTCTGAGCGCAGGCGGTGAGCAGCGCGCTGCACGTGATGGGCTTCGCCGAGTCCATGGGCCAACTACTCAAGATGGAGGAAGATCCGTGGCTGCAGCGGGGCATCGCCTCGGCGCTCGTCCTCCTGCTGCTCGGTACGATATACGAGCACACCACGCGTTACTCAACAGCGATGCAAGAGTGCTCTATTTGTGACACCCTGAAGTCGGAACCATCGTCGACAGTATAACTAACGCAGAAGATGGCGTTACTGAGCTACTTGCCACCAACAAGTAAAACGACCAACAACTACGCGTACTGTTTTCGGAACACCCTATACGATAGAGGTTTATTTACAAAGGCAGAGACGTCGCCCTCAGTTATGGTTCTCTGGCCTGCCACACTTGGGGGTAGAAGTGGGATACGAATTAAGGGTGACGATGTGGACAGAAGAGAATAGCGAATATGCATGTATATACAATCACACCGCTAATAAGCCGGACCACAACCACGAATCGAGATCGCACGCTATACGTAAACAGCGAAGAACGTTCGAGCTTTCTGGAGAGACTTCGTAGCCTCAAGCCAGTACGAGGTCCCCTAATAGTGGCTTGCCGTCAAAACCGGCCAAGGATGCTGCAAAGTTCCTCAATAGACCTTATGCGAAATGCACTGCCATCTAGCGGTCGCCGCGCGCGTTCCGCCATGTTGGAGGATAGCCGCCGTGTTCACGGCACGTACTGGTACACGCTCGTCGCGCGCGCTCGAGTTTCACCGCCTTCAATATCCTCACATATTGCTCATTGCCTTGCTGTACGCAGAAGGGTCGCAAAGAAGCCCAGGGAAAAAAGGCAAGAGGGCTTGATTTGAGCGCATTTCTATTTTTGGACTGCGATCCCCGACGTCCGCGGCACAAATGTTGCAGAACCGTCGCTACATGTCGAGACATCGCGCAACACATTTCGTTATCGCCATGTAGCAAATGAAATTAGAAATAAGGTTTGTAGACACGAAGAAATTATCACACAAAAGCTGTTTTTCTGCTGCGATTTCCCGTGAAGTGCTGCGATTATCGGCCTCGCAAGAGAGTAATCGTGATCAGCTGTTCAGTGGTACGGGTCGCGCTTTGTGAGAACCGTCGCTCCTAGAGTTATCCGCCCCAGCGGTTACACGCGTTAGTTTTTAGTGCGAATATTTGTTTCGACGGAAACACTAGCAAGGGTCAAGTGCCCGTGGCACAGAACGTTTGCGCTCTGCAAGTCAGTCAATCGTTCTGTTAGACCAGGGAAAGGTGCCTATTTTGTGGAGCTACGGCTTGTATGCGTGTAGCGATTTCACTGAACCGGCCGGTTTCCACGAAACCGTGTGTTGTGTGTAAAAAAAAAAGAAAGGACCGTAAGGGCAGCCGCTCAAGCGGTACCATAGTTCCAACTAGTAACGGGAATGCATAACGCATATAGAATCCTCCAAAAATATCAGTGCACAACTGCTTGCTCGTCGTGGTAAAACCATAGACACTGCTGCATTCACGGGCTACGTGTTTTTAACGGCGCGATAGTCCAAGAATGGTAAGCACTTGTGTAGTGGGGTCGTGCGGCGACCCAGGGGTCTATGTGCCCGGTAATAATAATAAAATGTTTTCTCTCTCGGTCTAGGGCACTAGGGCAAACTAGGGGCTCTAGAGCACTAGGGCAAACAAACAAATGCTGTATGAACTTTTCAAGGAAAATGAAAAGCATCGCATGTTTAGAGGCCACTTTTTTCGACACTACCAACATGAGCGTGAAGTTTACTATCGTTTGCTTTCGGTGCCTACACAACACACAGAAAACGCAACCACAACAACAGCAATTCAAGCAGCACGCCCGTCCGCAAAAAGTATCGAATCAAATAAAAACTGATTCAAACTAGACCGAAATGCGCACATTTATAGCCGTAAACGGAAATTACACTTGCTTCGTACATTTCTTGGTGTTCAGTGTCGGCAAACTGACGTAGGACTCCGTGAAAAACTTGTAGCTCCGTACTCGGTGGCTTTCGGAAAGTGGTTTGGACGCGTAGTAAGTGTCTGCGAAGTCACTTAGAAACTTGGGCAGCAGAAACACGTCGACTGACCATTCAGTCATGTTTACAGGCTCAAGTGACAGTAAATAAGATTTTCGAGCCAGCACAGCAGTAAGGAAGCTAACGCAGGGCACGCCGAAATCCAGACAGCAGAGGCGGAACGAGCTTCTGTCATCCTCCAACATGGCGGATTTCCACTGGTTCTTCTTTTCTCCGATAGATGGCAGCAATTTTGCATAAGGTCTATAGAGTCTGAATCGGAAAGGTCAACTAGAAAAGTGAATGCTACGCTCCACTGGGGCTACCGCAAATGAATAATGAAACATATATCTGAAGTTCTCATGTCCAAGATTATATCATTGTGCTTTTTTTCTTTCATGTGTTCCTTCGCACGACTGTGACGCATTTTTTCCCCCAGGGATCAACGTCGCCGGCGTCAAGTGGGTCGTGCGGCTCCAGTTCGCCCTGCTCATCATATTACTTATGGCCGCATTGGACTTCGCCGTGGGAACATTCGTCCGCTACGACACAGGTGCGCCGGCTGCTGAGCCCTTGCAAGTAGAAGCATCTTCAGCGCCCCATATAAAATGGGTTCACATGACCAAAAGGTCATATTAACCCATAAGGTAACCACACAGCTTGGCGTATCTAGCGGTCGAAACTGGATTGATTTTCATTGTAGAGTATTTACGCTTAATTATCACGTCGCAGAGCATGGCGTGACGGGCTACGACCTGGCGACGCTAAAGAACAACAGCTACCCTCGCTACGGAGAGGGCCAGAACTGGTTCACCGTATTCGGAGTCTTCTTCCCGGCCATGACGGGCGTCTTTGCTGGCATCAACATGAGCGACGACCTGAGGAACCCTGTGCAGGACGTGCCTGTCGGCACAATGGCTGCAGTTGGAACTTGGTACGCACTACAAAGTGGCGCGAACTGAACGAGTTAGCCACGATCCGCCTTTACAATCGTACGCATTATGACAGAACAGTCCAGGCGATGCTCGAGAGGGAGCACCTTAGTGCCTGTCCTGTCGGGCCTCTGATGCGTCTCGGTTCGCGTGAGACTGCTAAAGATGGCGCCGTATCGCATGCAGTATAGATGGGCGCGACAACATTCTAGCTGGTGAATACTACAGAGGCTTCCTTCCTTCCGTATAGCCCCATGTAAACTTGTGCCATTCCTCTTTCGATAAGGATCGGCCCGCTTCCTTTAAAAGGCAGCAGGGCTCAGGAAAGAGACCATGCACTCCATTGGCATTGAAAGGTTGATAGAGGCGCTGGTTGAGGGAAGCGGCTTATACATGGAGATGGCACCCACCATCCTGTTACAATGACACATCCACAAAAGGCACTGTCATGGTCAGGAACTAAACCCGGATGTGACTGTTGACCTTTCTAAGCCATGTGCTTATCGTGTCGTATCACCCATCCACACTCCTCCGCAGTCTCTTCCTGTACCTGGTGTTTGTCCTCGGCCTGGGAAGCACGTGCCAGCGCTGGGCACTCACCTCAGACTACCTCATCGCCGAAAAGGTAAGCACGTCATCTTATAAAACGCAATTAAAAAAAAAGTTCTTGGGAGAGGCACATGAAGGCGGTTCTTTGCAGGCCTCTGCCATAGGCGTTATGGTGCTGTCCGGCCTGTACATCTCCTCCATGTCGGCCTGCTTGGGAGCTCTGTACCTGACGCCTCGCATTCTGCAGAACATGGCGAACGACGGAATTCTACCCTTCAGCAAGCAGCTAAGCATCGGAGTAAGAACTACCCCTCCATAAATGCTTTTGCGCTTATATTCACTGTCTCAGCTGAACTTCGAACAGGCTCATTGCTAATCAGGAGTCACGTACGGCCGCATTTTGATGGAGGAAAAATGCAATCACTCAGCGCCGAAACAAATACGCAGACCAGCGATTATCAGACCTCGAGTGCGCTTTTAACAGGCACTGTTTGCTGAGGGTAGTCAAAAGCACGGATTATTTGAAGTAGGTAGCTTAGCGCTGTTCGGTGTTATGCGACTGTGTGTATGGCTGAAGAGTTCAAAGCTAGTCAAGTTGATCAACTCCTCGCTTGAAAATTACTTCGTTACAACGGTTGGTTTGCGATTACAGTAGATGACCCTTACAGCAAACAACTCACAGCAGGGGACAAGCCATGCGACCAGAGAATGACACAGCATCCTGTCCTACGACTGGGCGACTGCTTGCTTCATGAGCTCCTAATGCTCCTCGTCTATCATGCAAGGAAAAAAAAAAAGCCGCTAACATTCAGTCCACTGCGCGAAATCACGAATTATGCCTTCGTGCTTGGAAGCAACATGCGGCTCTGCCTGTTCTGCAAGTATAATCATGGACAAAATTTTGTGGGAGGATTCACAGAAAAAAGAAAAATACGCTATAACGAGACGATTTTAAGCGGACAGTGCTAACTCTCGCGGCTGGCACAGGTTAGGTTTGTATGTTACTTCCTATGAAAGATCAGGCGTCAGTGAATTACAGCGTGCCAGCAGATATTCTGCGCATTACTACACTATAGAATACACCATATTGTGGTACGCTACAACCAAGCCCTTCGCCCTCATTGGCGCCACCCGCAGAAGGGCCCCAACAAGGTTCCGGTGGTGGCGCTGGTGCTCTTCGCGCTCGTCACCTTCCTGTTCATCCTGGCGGGCCAGGTGAACACGCTGGCACCGCTGGTCACCATCCCGTTCCTGCTGACGTACGCGTGCGTCGAGTACGCCTACTTCTCCATGGCCATGACGTACGACATCCAGCGCAGGCGCAACGACCGCTTCCGCCAGCAGGCGGCCATCATCCGGGCGCAGTCCACGGACAAGGCCAGCTACGGTGCGCTCGGCGATGCCAAGGTTCGGACTCTGCACCATACTTCTCTCATCTAACCGATAACTGCAACCAAAATATGCTGGTCTAGTGTAGTTTTGTGGTTCAGTATTGTATCAGCCTGATAACTATATTTGACTTTCTTGGTCGTCCTCAGGAGACTATAAACAATTAGGTCATCTTTACTCTCCCAGCGTCACGCCGAGACCAATATATCACGACGCCAAACACTAATTTACAAATGTAGCTGTCAGTCACCTAAGTGGCTGATCTCTTTATGAAACTTGTTTGCTTTGGGAAGCAGCAACGTGGAGAACTGAACGCAGGCGGCGCGCCTGTCTCCAGATGGGCAGACCAGTGCCAATTAAGTGCTTCCGAAAGATTAAGGCACGTGCTTTTCCAAAGGACTTTACTCTGCAGAGGACCAGCAAGGCAAGCACACCCTTTGGTGTTTTCGCGCGAAAGCGCTACTTTACCAGCAAAGCTGAAAAACACGAGGTATGTGGGAAGCCTCAACCTTTGACGGAGCACCAGCGGCGGAGGCCTTGCGCAGCTCCTCCGTCGCGCGGAACCGGCACACACCCCCCTCCCCGAGCGTCCAACAATCCCGACCCCGCTGAGGAACCCGAGCCGGTAGCCCAAAGCTATACAGACATTCTTATCTACTACAGAGGGATCAGACGAAAATACCCGCCCCCACACAAACAACTCAATAGAGAAGACGCCGTAGCATGGCGACAGCTACAAACGGGAACATTCCCGTGCCTAAACATGCTAAGTAAAATCTATCCCACGCAGTACAAGAGTGTGTGCCCGTGGTGTGGAGACAATCGGCCCTATATCATACCACATGGGCTGGCCAGAAAATAGACGAGCTGCCCATAATAGAAAACCCGAGTGCGGAACAGTGGGAGAGGATGCTATCCAGCGACATCCTGAAAGTCCAACAAGGACTAGTAAGGCGTGCACGCAGGGCAGCTACCCTCAGCGGAGCCCTGGACTAGGGGAACTGACCCCGATGATAAGATGGAAGACTCCATCTGAAGCCGCAAAAAAATGTTGTAAAATAGAGCAAATAAACGTTTTCCACCAACACCACCTGGTTGGGGAGAGTGCGGGAGACTCGTGCCGCCGCTGGTAGACCGGCCGCGGGGCCGCCTCTTCCACGTTCCCTCTCTCGGTCTGCCCGCAGCTGTTGCCCCGGAAAACGGACTTTCGCTTTGCGTCACTGGCGCGCTCCGCCCTTCCCTTCCCCGACGCGCAAGAGCCATCGGCGCCGAAATCGCGAGACACAGGCACATCATCGTCCAAAAGAATTAGGTTACTTCATATAGATAGCTAGCACCTCGAACCGCCGTTAGAGCAGCCGCCATGTTGCCGAAGCAGGAGCACAGTGGGAAGCTAGCGAGTTTGTATAATCCGCTTATCAACCCCTGATCCGTGAAAGATATGCATGGCTCGCTGTTATGGTCTCAATGACGTCACATGCAAGCAAGCCATCTATAATTATGTTTTCAATTTCGCCTTTGAGGATATCAACAGTTGTGTCCAGGACGCATACAGAGACACCTTTCACAATACCTCCTCCCTTTTGTTGCACAAGCAAGTAGTGATCTTACGCAATTCACCTCTAGTTTCAACAGTGTGAAAATCGGTATTGTACGCTTGTAAACAGGCCATGGGGACATACACGTAGGACTCGTCACCTGGTGCAGGTTCCGACCAGTGACCTGGACCAGCTGTTTCCAGAACGCGTCCATGACAAGACAGCCACACCACGCGACCACAGCAGTGTAACCACGACAGAATCGCCGGTCACTTCGCCAGACGAGCACAGCTCTATACGCAGCGCGGAGAGCAGGGATTCGAACGTCGACCAAGCTAGGGACCAGCAATCGATGACTGACAAGACTCATCTACTCTCCAAAGGTAAGGGAGCGGCAAGCTCAGGACTACTGCGACTGTGCTGCACACAGGGGGGTTTGTAAATTGTCCTTGTAAAGGAATCCAAAACGGGAACCACATTCACGTGGTTGATGGCCTGAGGGAAATATAAATGCCACTACCACCAGAAAAAACACAAGGCTTGTCAAGTGTTCACGACTGCCACTGCTTGCCAGTGACAGTAGAATTTAGTGTCCAAAATGATTTGCTACTGCAATCAACATTTGCAAAGCATTTTGAAACATGCACCTTGATGGCAGCGCAGGCATTCGCTAGGGTGGCCAATCAAATAAGAAAAATGCCCTGTTGGTGGCTGACTGTTAAAGTGTACAATGTCATCAGGGATGGATTGCAAAACACAGCATGCCAAAACATAGCCCCTGAAATGCCCACAGCATGATTATTCTGCAGGGCTTTTCTCAATCAACGAGTGTGTCATGGCCAGCAAAAGATTCAAATGAACAGCTTATGCAGTGTTACATCAGTGTGCACGCGAAGCACACCCATCGCACAATGCGACACGTTGTGTGGATTTAGTCCTTGCAAGAAAGGACAGAAATGGAAGTAGCACCGAATTGCTACGCGGAGCTGTCATGCCTACAACTTTTTTTCGTGCTACACGCAGTGCTTTTGTTTGTTCTGAAATTCATTATTACAGCGCAACGACGGCACAAAACAAGAGGGGGACACAACAGCGCTTTGTGCCATCGTTGCACTGTAATAATGAATGTAGGTAACCAACTCGCCCAAAATGTTGTATTATTGTTCTGAAAGTTTCTCCAATACAAGCTATCCCGAATTCATCTCACAACAGAAGCAAATTGTACAGAGTCCGACCCAAGAAACACTGTTCCCTAAAATGATGGCCACTCTTCATACAAGTCGTTAAACAAATCTGCACTTCTTGGGACACTAACCACTGGCTAAACTATGCTCATTTCAGGCCGAGGCCCATGGCCCGAGATATCCAAGAAATCGAACACCTGGTATGCGAAGCTCTGCAATCGCTGGATTGCGGTGCTTGGGGTAAGTCTGCGAGCTGCTGGGAGGATAAGTATGTGTGCCAGCCTCACACCGTATCTCCCGCTTGCTGTCCCCAGATATTCATAAAACTGGCTATTATGTTCCTGGTGCAATGGGGATATGCACTGGCATCCATCTTTCTGCTGGTGTTCCTCTGGTTCTGTATTGGAAGGACCAAGCCAGGTGCTTTCCCAGGTAAATGCTTGACTGCCTCATGACATATGCTGTTATCAAGTGGTACAAGTTTTGCAAGAAGCACTGTGCTGAACAGTGAGATTTCTTACTTTTGCAAAAACAAACACTACAAGGCATATTCATAAACTCTGTATTTGGCTTTTCAATCTTGCAACACTGTCCTTTGGGCAAGTACATAAATTCCAGCCAATGATAATGCAAAACCAAGGAAAGAAAGCAAAAAATGAAAGATGTTGCTGATTTGCATTATGCAACACTTCATTGTTACAGTCATTAAAAAAAAAAATGTGCAAGACTCAACCCTTGTCAGATATTTGCAGGCCAACTTGTGTCAGAACTAAGCTCCAGAGCACACTGCATACAACAAAAAGCCACTAGTTTACAGCAGAAGCTTTCATGACAAATCTGGCTAGCATGGGCAGTGGACGCGTACAAATTGAACTTGTGTTTCTGTACTGCATTTACAGGAGTCACCGAGTTCAAGCTGTTCCCATGGCTGCGAAATTTATTCTTGCGGTGCATAGGGTGAGTGCTCATTTTAACAGGAAATAACGAGGAATGACAGCAAAGACAAGCCATACAAAACCGTGGTTAAACTTGCAAAACTATCAGTGAAGCACTTTGGTAAAAGGTTACTTACGACTCCAATCAGTGCACCTTAATATCAGCCACAGCGACATTATTTCACATGCTTTTTGTACTCACAACTGGTAAGCATAGGCGTCAGGAAAAAGAAAAGGCTACAACGCAGGCAAAGAAGGAAACTGAATGCTAACAGTGTTGTTTTATGACACTATACACAGTTAAGCTGTGTGTTGTCCCAGTCATCAGACAACATACACGCACCTAAGCATTTTCCCAGCAAGCATCAATGTATTTTGTGTTGCATTTAGTAACCAATTGTCACACCTGAAGGCAACGCTAAGCCTCGGCCAAACATGCTTTACTCTGCTAGCCACCCAAAAGAAAGCTTCAAAGTTGTGTGGTAAAATCCTTTCTGCTCTTCCACATAGGAGAAAGCCAACGGACTATGAACAGATAGTGGTAGCCCCTGCGTGCCCTGGTGTCTCAACGATGGAGTCCCAACTGAACGATGAAAACGTAGATTATGCATCGCGGCACCGTTACCATCACTCAACCACCCTGCAAACATCGTCCCACTTTCAGCAACACTGCGATGACAGTGAGTGAAACGTGAAGGTTTCAGGCATGGTGGAAGCCCAAAGAAGCTGCCAAAGGGTGCGTTCATGCGAGCACACCGCTCTACCATCAGTTCCCAAGGGCAAGATCTCAAGGAGACAAGAACTGACCGACACTTGACCTTTGTTCATCATTCCTGGTTACAAATGGATGTTTAGCTCAATGTTGAAGGCATTTCACACATCAGCCACAGAGGTCACGGACAGTCAAGAAGAGTCTGCTGACCTGCTTGTGGTGAACCCCAGCCTGCAACCCACGAGTGCTTCTTCAACTACCACAAGATTTGACTGAACTGTGCAGGGCAGCCTGCAAGTGCTTACATACGTAACACATTTCTATTACTACAATCAAACAGATTTAATCGAGCAAAGTGAACTTCATTGTGAGACATCCTTTAAAGCGTGTTTAATGGGTTTCTCAACCTCTTTGACAATTCTCGTAATGCTGGAATACATGAACAGTCTGTCATCCTTCCTGAAATTTTAGACCAATGTAGACCATATTTTCCTAAAGCTTTTAAAAGTGGGAAAGAAAACACACTTCCACCACAGTGTCTGCAACAAGCTAGCCATTCATTTTATGGCACACCCCAGTGGGACAATCGTAGCTGGAGCTACATTTGCTGCTTCTCCTGTCACCAGGGAGACAATTGCTCCTTCCATGGTACCAGGATAGCTGATGCGTTTCAGCAAAGAACAAGAAACAGCCCGCTCTTCATCAACCTAACACTGACAGGGCACTCGCCTGCTATGAAAAACGTATCAGAAGTGGCATTTACGATGGGTTCTTGGTACTTATTAAAAACAAGCGTATCATTCCTACTCATGTGCAATGCACATCAGAGCCCACAAAGTGTCAAAGTCTGCGTGTATATGTGCATGTAACGTGCGTCTTCAAAATGGAAAAGCCCTTTCCTGCTGTGAAAACTGCAACAGCTTCATGTGAAGAAAGAGTGAGATGTACAATAAATTATGGTTATGTTGACATTTGTTTTCGAAAACGTATTCTTTGGCATTCCATGTACACTTCACTGTAGCACAACCACATCGCCCAACAAAACCTGTTGGTCAACTGCAAGCAGCTTCAGGTGAAAGAGATTACCCACTCCAATTTTAGTGGCTATAGACACAGCCCTCGTGACACTATCAACACTGATCACATTTATTTAGTTCACTTAACTAACATTCCACACTATGCCAGAGCCTTCGAATGAACAATAAACCAACAATAACGATAGCAATTCAGGGGTACATATAATCAATCAATAACGCTTACTTGGCTTTTATGGGGGAGTGGTGGGCTCAATGTTCAGGAACAACGTCACCAATAAACCTGATCAACACATCATAAGTAGATCAACTTCTTGATCAACTAAATGAAACACACTACATTTGGCCACTTGCCAATTCGCTGATGAGTAAAGTCAACGAAAGAGAGAGTGCTATCATTTAGAGACACTCCATGTCATTGGGAGCGTCAAGGTCTCTGTAGGTGATGAGGTTTCTCGGTTCCCCACGCAGACTTCTGAAACGAAAACATGTGGGTGTCAAACATTCCTCCGCGGCAGCCACCTTCAGACAGTGAAGCCAGGGGTTGAGGAGGGTGGCAGGAAAGTTGCAGCCACAGTCAAGTAGTAGAACATTTTTCTTTTTCGGCAGAGAGCAAAGAGGCAGTGGCCCGTTTGCACTGATAGAGATTTACAATGCCAGCATGACGCAAGCACACCCACATCCTAGGCCACCTTGGTGTAATAGTAACCTACACACTCAGCTAGCACGTCTGGTTGCTAAGTTTCAACCACAACTTTTGCTGGCACTCCCAACCTTCTCTCAAAAGTAGTGGCTGTGATGGTGTACTTGAGCACAAGCCTCCCAGTGTTTCGTACCAAGCACGTTCGAAAGGAGCCGTGACAATGAATACAATGCCCGAAAATGTCATATAAAAGGCAAGCAATGCTTCAAGCTGGAAAAGTATCCAAGGCTTTCAATGAAAAGGCCACTAAGCATGCTATACAGTCAGTGTCTACGGCAGTGTGATACCGCCAGGCAGTGGCCAGAGCTGGTGAGCGAGTTTACGGAAAGAAAGGTAAGTTTACAAAAGGTATTTGCTTCCTCTTTTATTGACAATGAAGACATTTGATAATGGTTGACACTCGGATGACGACAGACCTAACAATGGGGTTAAGAACCGAACAGCGGTTTTCTCTAAAAGTTGCAACACACAACGCTTGAAATACTAATGAAAAAAAAAAAAGAAACCCGCACTCCCACACGCGCACGTCAACTGTACCACCGCAGCACCAGCCACCAGATGAGATGAAGTTATTACACTGAGTTTCAAGTCGCCAATAAAGCGATGAAAAAAGAAAAAAGGCTAAGTAAAATGAACGAAAGATGACATGGGTCAAGAGAGAGCTGCCATTAAGCAGCCTCCCTTCCCATCTTCCCATCTTTCCTTTTCCCGCTAAAAGAGTTCCAAGTCCTGTGGCTCATCAAGATCATGATATCCAATCACTTCCCGGGGGTCTGAGCGGAAGCTGAAAAAAAGAAACCGAAAACTTGTCCGTTTTCTCTCGTTTCGCACTCTTTCGGCTCCTCACCAGGTTGCGGTGCACTCGTCACAAAGCACAACCAACACAATATGAAAATGGAGGGCTCCATGAGTCACGTAGCCCCTCCTTGCAGAAAACGAAACCTTAGTGCAACAACACACCACCGAGAACTCTGGAAACTGCCAGGTACGCAAAGCCATCTGTCACACATAGCCATCTTTGTTGCATAACGTACCTATGCTCCATCTGCCACATTGTATCTCACACAGCGTTCAAAACAATTATAGGCTTTATACCCAAATGTTCACCTCTGCAAAAAAAGTTTTACTGCCTCGACGCTTTATCCTGACAAATGCAAGGTTTTCTTTATCAGTAACTCTGCGTGCTACAACAGGCAGGTCAAACTCTGTCTCTCATACCTACCGTATAAACTCGTGCAAGGGCCACACTTTTTCAAAATTTGGGTGTGAATTTTGAAGGTGCAGCCCATACAAGTTATCCCTCATCTAGTCCAAAACAGGAAACGCAGCTCATACATGGGTGCGGCCCTTACAGGAGATTATACGGTATTTATCCCCTACATGAAGTTTGACTCAACAATCTTTAGCTCAGTATTTTTAGATACCAGACTTTAGCTACCAGAGCATGGTTACAACTAAGCCTGCTTTTATACTAAACCCGATAGTTGTGTTGCCTTCATTCATTGTATTGTAGGGAGTAATTGCTCATTAGTATCAATCCAAGCGCAGCCATACAACTACCAAGGAAAGCTATACAGATTTCTTAAATAAAAACTTCTAGTTGAAAACTTTCAAAAATAAAAAAAATTATTAAAGCACAGTCATGTGACCGCGCTTGCTTTGGGTGCACTGCTAATGAGTGATTACTCCCTTACTTCACATATGCTGCATCATGGGCGATTCCCGTAAGAATTGGAATAATACTGTATTCCCATGTTAGAAACAATGCACTAAGCATAATGCACCTTCTCCCATTAGACATACGCACAGGGCATATTACCCATATTACCGTATTACTCAGGTAATGAACCTACCCCACACTTTTGTCGTTGAGAAGCAGTTTAAACAAGAAAACTATAAGATATCCTTTGCACTGAAATACTATCAAGGAAGCAGAACCTTCAGACTGCTAAGCAATTTAGCGAGCTCGAGATCGGGAGTGAAAATGCATATTATGCACTCATAACCATTCGAGTTTTTTTTAAAAATCTTGCGTAAAAAACGTGCACCTTCCTCGGGCTGGTGCTCAAGCATGTTCGCTTTATCTCACCGTGATTGCCCGGTGTGGCCAGCTATCACAAAATTGCCGGATCGCGCTGTGATACAGCAAACACCTTCCGAAGTGAAGGAAGCTAAACACTGCCGACAAGAACAAGTCTGACCGCATGCTTACAGGTGGACACATGATATGAAATTTCACCCCCCCCCCCCCCCCCACCAAAAAACAAATCTGTTAACACTTTTTTCCCTCAAAATGAATCCTTCCCCGAAAATGTTGTCAACTTTTCTGGGAAAAAAAAAAGTAGGTTCATTACGCGAGTACATACAGTATAATAGTACTATCAATGTGCATATGTTGCCCAAGAACCAATGAAATTTTGCTGCTTGTGCACACCGAAGATTGAGCAAAATAACCTGCGAAGCTTTTATTGACAGAATCCCTTAAAGGGATACTGAACCAAACTTTTGGAGCTGCTCTTTTAGATGTAAACAAGAGCTTGACTGCTAAATTTGATAAATCCGACAAGCATTTTAGCGAAAAAGGCAGATAACACGTTTTTTTTTTCGCGACTTATTGTCGTATCATTGCACCTGGCGGCCGCCTGTGGAAGCTGCGACTAGACGTCATTACACCCGCGCGCCCACCGTTCCCGCAGAAGCACGATCGCCATCGCGTTGGCCACTCGTCGTCTGTCTTCGTCTGCTCACGGCGTACACAGATATGTCAAGACGTTAATCGATGCTGTCTACATGCAATAACCGTATGCACGCTTACGATACGCTAGATGCAGCTATTTTTTTCCGGACCTTACGCCATTTCGAACATTCTCACTTTTAAAACAGAGGCGCGATGATGTTTAGACTAGTGGCGCCATCTGGTGGTTAGGAGGGGAACCATTGTTGTCAACAAACCGACGCCCCTCAAGCCTAAAGGTTGCAGAGTCGTCGCTCTAAATAAAAAATAAAGCAAATTTATTACTCGCACGTTTTCTTATCGGCGACAGGAGGCAAAGCGAAAGACCAGTGGCCCATTTATGGCCACTGAAAGGCGCTGCAGAAGGCAGTTACAACGACGAATCTAGTCCGAAGCGAGTCTTCATGCAGCGAAGGGCGCCGCCATATTTGTCGCTGCGGGAATGCCCAAGCGTGGTGCCATGACGTCACGCTGTTCGCCTCGCGCCAACCGGGAGGGCTTGGCGCGCGCTCGTGAAACATCGAAAATAAAACCACCCGCCGAAAAATATGCGCAGTGGCGACTAGATTTCAGTGTAATCACATTCCGAGAATCTATTTTCAGTGTTTTTGCTCAATTTTAAGATTTTGCTTCAGTATCCCTTTAATCTTACGCCTGTGTCATGGTACTTTTGTTCGTACTAAGCAAGTGTTATAAGAATGCTCAATTGAGTTTTTCGTGAAAATAAAAAGAAACGTGTGCAATAGCAAATAGTGAAATCCTTAAAACAAAGCAAACGCTATTTCTGGGTGTTGTTCGCATTGTAATACCTCCTTAACATTATTTTTTTAAAGCACTGTTTTGGAAACATATGAGTGGTTAAAGGCAGCATGAGGAGAACATCCCTTGAAAATGTGGTTGAAACATAAAATATACTTGGTAATAAATATGAATCCTTAAATAATAAAAGCAGACCAAATTGCTAAAAATTGACCCTCACAAGCCAGCTAGAGGCTACAAGAAAAAAATGTCAGCAACTCACCGCCCATAATTGTTTCTTTTGAATCCAGACCGGTACATATCTGGGAAGTTGCGGCCACCAAACCCTGCAAGGATAGCAAACTGTCTTCAAGTGTTCGATCACAACTTAGGCACTGCCCCTCAACCAATTCCACTTCCTTCTCGCAATTTTCCAACCAATTTTTGACTGAAAACTCCTTCATCCAAAATCACTTCTCCAATGACCCATGACCCACTCTGTGGACTAGCACTGTGTTTACTTAAACGTAATGCAAGTTTGTTTTTTTAAGGAAAAATGGCAGCAAAAACTAACCCGTCACATTATAATTGAATATTACGCAGACACAAAGGCAAACTATAGCATATTTACTCGCATATTGAGCGATGTATTGTATAGGCAGGCACAGAAAATTCGTAAAATGAAGAAGCGAAAAAAAAAAAAAAAAGCTGGAGTGCTGCCGTTGTGAGAAATTTGTCCCCAGAGAATGCACACATGCACACAAAGTGCGAATTCACACTTTGTCCCTAGGCAAACGTGACTGACCAAGCTGGACTTTTGTAAAAGCTTTCGTTCAGTTCTATTTCATTCCACGATGACGATGCGGGGGGATTCCGTGCTTATCTTCGTATCGGTCTTATCAGAGAATCTCTTGCGTGGCCCTCTTGAAAAAGACGAGGCATGCGAAACCTCGTCAGGGTAACGGTGGTAGCAATTGCCGTACTCCGTTAAGCCTCGACGGCGGCCTCTCCTTCCCACAAGAGGAGACAGAGGAATGCCATTTTCAAAAGTACTTTTGCTTATAAACTTCTACCCGCTTTCTGCGTACTCTGGCCTCTGGGGTGAACCCCAGTTTCTCATGGTTTGCGGCTCGCTGCCAACAGGACGAGTGCAGCCAAAAGGAGCGAGCTCGGAGCCCACTGCACAAGCCTCGAGAACAGGCCACTAAGAGCCAGCAGCGTCCCAAGGTGGACACAGCAGCAAGCCATCCTGATGACCACGTTCGGCCGGAATGGGGTAAGGACACAGATTCAGTGCTGCCATCCTGTTTGGGGCTGATGATGGAGGCCCGGGACGACGAGCACAGAAAAAAGCAGCAACAGTTTCCAACGGCAGCCAAGACCACAATTCAGGCTACAACCCCAGTGATGAGGCCAGAAGAGCAGAGGAGGACCTGAAGAAGCAGCACCCCATGCCTACTATATACTCTCTTGCAGTTGCGTGAACCGGCCAAACTAGGAAGCAGTAGGCATTTGTCTGTTGCCTGCCGCCTTTCCCCTGTGACCAAGATACTGGCCTGAGCAAAGCCAATTGCTGTCCTTCCCCAGGTGGATGGCTCAACACAGCGGGACAAGGTTGGGTCATGGGGAAAAAGTAGGGGAAGAGGTGCGCAACTGAACGTTTGTGGAACGCGGGCCCTACATTGACCAGTAGTAGACTGCCACAACCTTGTCCATCTAGGCACTGCACCAGCAAATAAAACACCTCAGGCTGCAAGAAGCCAAAGCACCCATACCTGGGAATCCGCCGGGGTGACCTCTGCCAAAGCCAAATGGTGGTGGCGGTGGGAATCCGCCATGGAAGGGGCCAATCATTCCGTGCCCCTCCGGCCCACCCCCAATGCCCCCACGGCCTCCACCAGGGCCTCCCCTGTTGGCCGGGTGTTCGGGCAGTTGCGGCCGCTTGGGGTCCAAGAGGTAGTTGTTGAAGTACTCCACCTGCACGCGTGGACGGGCTCTCCGGATGGGTGCTTCCAAAAGCTCTTAGCTAGCCACTTCCTGCTGCATGCAGGCAGCTGCTGAGCCAAGCAGTGGGGCTCCTTTGAGCTCTCAGAACTTTGGGTGCTTCTGCAGACTGTTAAGACCACGTGACAGATGAGTCCTGAGCACCAGAGATCAACAGGAGCCTCACTGCAAGGAAAACTGTTTTGGCCAGCAGCAAAGTAGCCCGGGAACATTTGAGGGGCATCGTACAAGAGTGATCCATATGCTCTCATGACGGCATTACAAGACAGGTTTGGTTTATGGGGTTTAACGTCCCAAAGTGACTCAGGCTGTGAGGGGCGCCGTAGGGAAGGGCTCCGGAAATTTTTACCACCTGGGGTTCTTTAACGTGCGCTGACACCACACAGTACACGAGACTCGACCATTTCACCTCCATCGAAATTCGACTGCTGCGGCCGGGATCGAACCCGTGTCTCTTGGGTCAGCAGCCCAGCACCATAACCGCTGAACCACGGTGGCTGGTATTACAAGACAGGGGGCAGATATATGGGCAAATGGAAAACATCTTGCTGATGGATGGGGATAGACACTAGCTAAAAAGACGCAACCTCATTAAGTCTCCATGCTCTGCAGGCTTGTGTCGTAAAGGCTTAAGCCACACAATCAAAAGGCTATGACTAAAAAAAAAAAAAAGAACGAAGAGACACAGCAAGACCTCGCTCTTGCAAACAAGTAAAAAATGGTAATGCAGTGCTAGTTATATAAAGTGAAAATCGTATGTGTTTATTAAAAATATTTAGGAGCAGTTAGATGTTGCCAATAATTAGTAACACCTGTGCTTTTATATCGAGGTCTGACTCTATAACAAACAGATGTGAAGCAAAGTTCCTGACCTCTTTGCGGACTTCCTCCACCTTCTCGGCGTGCTTGTTGAAAATGTGCTTGCGGACAAACTCAGGTCCCTTGAACTTCTTGCCTGAGAGCGGGCAAAGCCACTTGTCCTTGGAAAGCTCCTGAGTGTTGGCCACCACAAACTTTTCAACCTCCCTGGAGTATGCACGCTGGTCAAGGAAACAGTCTAAGCAACAACTGTTCTGCCTGACATACTAAATAACAAACCCACACCTCCTATCACAGAAACGACAACCAATGTACAAAGCACATTTTCCAGGGTGAAAACGAATTCAATGGCTAAGTTCTGCGCCTAAAGTGGCAGTACACATCAAAAACACCGCTCAAGTACTTTGCATTTTCATTCTTGCTTGCCCAACGTAAAAGCACTCATGGAATCACGCACATATAGGCAATAGGCTGGTTACAGGAACGTAACATGGAGGCAAAGTTTTAACTGAACCACACAGAATTTCTCTATAAACGCCATATGTCAGCGCACATATTTCGTAGACTTAACTGTTGCTATTTCAGCATGAGCAATACAAGGACTTGGAACAAACCGGAAGCTTTAAGGAGAGCAGCAGAAGAAAACTTTCAGTGTGGCTTGCCACTGCACAGAATTTCCAACTCCACAGTGACAGGTAAAAAAAAAATTACTTGCTAAACTAGGCTACAGATTATGTGAAACATTCATCGTGAACCAACAGTAATTTCTTTTCCATTTCTCTCTCCATGACAACTCCCTCCATTTTTCCCACTTCTCGGATTCGTTCTCTTTTGGTGCCAATATGCTTGGGTGCCAATATGTTTGGGTGCCAATAATGTTACTACTACTACTACTACTACTACTACTACTACAACAACAACAACAACAACAACAACAACAACAACGACAACAACAACAACAACAACAACAACGGGCTTCAGTTACACAATGACTAACGGAGGGCTCCCATAAACAGCTCGCACAATAATATAGAGGAAGGATAAAAGGCCCGTTATTCAATTTCCAAGCACCTCAAAGTCAGAATAAGAATCCTAGTTTAAAGGATACGCCTCTGCGTCTTTCTTGCCCAGTCTGTTCGCCTCCTCTTCACTGAGCTTGGTTGACGGCTGGAGGAAAGGCGCAATTTTGCTTTCGAAGTGGCTGATGTAGTCGGCCACTGCAAAGCGAAGAAACAAGGAAAACTGTCAGAATACAGAGAGCACCGATGCAAAGGAAGTTGTCATTTAAACCTGCTTCAATTCCAACTGCTCACTTCAAATTATTGCAAGCAAAAGACTGGCAGCTCCCAAACACTGCAAAAAAAAGCAGCTGTGAAAACTAAGAGATGCACACTATGGTCATGTGCTGCAACAACACTGAATAGTAACACAGGTAGGCAGAGGGAGGTAGAAAGGGCACCAAGAGAAGGAAAGCTGTGAAACATGTGCAACAGTACCCTCAAGGTCTAGACAGTGCCACACGAGTGAAAGCCAATCCCCTGGTGTTGAGAGTTCAATGAGAGCTAAAAACGGCTCTGGGGCCTTCACTTCACAAATGCACTGCCAGGGACACCACTCGAATAAATGAAAAAGCGGGAAGAGACAGCAAAAAAGGGAAGAACAGTGTCTGCTTGCGCAACCGTCCCCTTACCTTCCTGCTGTGTGACCTTGCTGGAAGGCGGTGAACCCCGGGCATGCATGATACCGCAGCGGTTGGGCATCTCGTCTTCGCTGGCGTACTCGCTGTGATTGTAGTAGTCCACTGAGTGGACCACCCGCAGGTACACCAGCAGGCGGTCCAGGACCTGGGCAGGATGCACAATGCAGCACGGTGCCATTACAACGGCAAGACCACCAAAGCTCCGAAACTTTGGAAGGGACATGCAGCAGTCTCCTCAGGGTCCCAGTTAGGGCACCAACTTCCCAAACGAAGGAAGTCACTAGTGTCAAGGATTGGTATCACGGACGGCAGGCAATTAAAAAATAAATACATATGAGTGAGTTGGAAACAACAAAAACAAAAATAAGAAGTCACTATGCCAACAAACTTCCTTTGATTTCTGCGGTTTAAGTTGGGATAGTGTGTCATACCCACGTCCACTAATTCAGCTAATAATAAAATTATTATTATTCTTAAACCATGAGCAGTTCAGATCTGTTCTCTTAACCATCCTGTAAATGCAGTCACGTCTTGCAACAGTAAAACCACCTAGTTAATAAAGTCTTGATAGCAGACACAAATTTGTGGCTAAACGCTACCAAGTTGGGACATGCGTCGGAGCCCACACATGCTGTTATGCGTTAACAGTCACATGCATTTACATTACAGGAAATGCAAGGAAGGTAAACCGGCAGTATGTGACAAATGCTGACGCTGATTGTAAGCAGGCTGCATCACCTTGCAAAATGCCCACACTTACCCTTATGAGCATCTCATCCTTCTCCTGATTGGCACTGCCCACAGCAGATGGGTCTTCAGCCTCCGCATTCTCCTCTCGCTCAGCGGACCCACCCAGAAGTTCCTCTTCTTCTGCAGAGGCTTCCTCAATCAGGTAGTCGGTGATGTTCTTCAGGAGGGGGTTCTTGGAAGACACACCAAAGCCCTACAAATTCCACGAATAAATGTAACTACTGTTATGCATGCACCAGATAGGCCACAACTGCCCCCCCCCCCCCTCCCCCCCCCCTTTGAAGCTTTATTAACAGCGCCTTGGTTGTCTATTTCTGCTTGTTTTAAAACTGTTAAAACTAGACAATTTGACCATTTAATCCACATTCCAATCCCTGTTGAGATACCTAGGGCACCACTCTGCGTCTTGTATCGAAAGATACACAAGACCTTCAAATGCCACTACACCAATCTCGAGTCTATACAAAGTGGAAGCTCCACTTTCTAGTGCACCGAAAAATCGAATACCGTATTTACTCGTGTAATGAACCCACCCCCCACTTTTTTAGTCGAGAAATGAATTTTTTTTTCCCGTCGCCGAAATAACGCGCACCCGCCCTGGAGGTCCATGCGTTATGTGTGCATGTTCGAGTTATCTCGGCGGAAATGACCGGCGCTGTCAACGACCATAAAATTGTCAGATCGCACCATGATAAACATCTTTCGAAGCGAATGATGCTAAGCACCGGCGACACGAACAACGTGGGCTTCGACTGCGTGCTTCAATGGGGGATGCGCAAAAGGGATTTACTGCAGCATCGTCATTGAAATGGGGTGACGGCAGCTTCCATTACGCTATTCTATTTACGCTGTTATTTTTTCTTTGTATTTCAAGACCCAGTTTGTCAAACTTTTCTAATTCATTGTTTTCTTATAACGATGATGATGATGATGGTGCAGGTTGCAGAGTGCCATCTATGAAATGGAAAACGAAACTGCTTATAGCGCCATGCCTGCACGGCGGCGGCAGTGTGAAGTAAAAACAAACGCACTTGAACGATGCTTGAACGGCGCTGGTCGCCATTTCGTTAGCACTTTGCTTTGTTATCGTTTGAGTTGAGTGCACGCTACGGCCTTGGCGTTATTTCGTGCATGCTGTGCATTTGCTGTGCGTTGTGTACGGACTTGGCATTATTTCGTGTGTGCTGTGCATTTGCTGTGCGATGTGTGATGGGGCGTTACACTAGTTACACGGCAGCTTTCAAACTCAAAGTTGTGGATCATGCCTTAGAGCATGGAAACCGTGCGGCTGGACGGCATTTCAGTGTAGACCCCATGCGTGTGCGCTACTGGAGGAATCAGCAGGACGAACTGAGAGCGACGAAGAAAGATCGCTGCGCCTTTCGAGGGCCGAAGCAGGGCAAGTTTCCTCGCGTGGAAGAAGTAGTCTTGAATTATGTCAAGAGGCTCCGCAATGAAGGATGTGCCGTGTCCCATGAGCTCATACAGAATCACGCGCGGGCCACTGCAAGAGACCATGACATTCCCGCAAGTGAATTTAAAGCGAGTTTTGGCTGGACGACACGTTTCATGCGACGGAACGGGCTGTGCCTCAGAAGGCGTACAGTGCAGTCCACTTATAACGATATCGAAAAAGACGAAAAATATGATCGTTATAACCGATGATCGCTATATCTGGACTGGTTATAAAAAAATATAAAAAATAAAAAACGCGGAACATACCTTTGCAGCTCCGAACTTGAATTCGCTACTTACTCTAAAGAATAGATGATGTAGAAAGTAGGCTGTGAAAAACAAACTTTATTTCTAGCGCCAGTAACCGTGTCAAGGGTTAGGCGCGCCGAAATAGTCCGAAATCTGCAGTTGCTTTTGCGGCAGCTTCAGCTTCACAACCGCGGTGTGCATGGATTCCAGCTGCTGCGCGAACACTGGCGGCAATCCTTTAGCGTGCATAAAATCAATTAAGGAGTCAATCGACGACAGTGCACTTTGCGTGGACATCGTGGTCGGGATCAAGGTGCCGCTGTCAATCTCGTTGTCACTGTCGCTGCTGCCGTCGCCACCGTCGCACAACTTTGCCGTCTGTCGAGACAGCACATCTTCGGCGATCGCCTCGTCGGTGACCTCATCACAGAATGAGGCAGCACTGTCTGCAGTCAAAAAGTCCTCCATCGACGCACCACCTGTGTCACCAGTAGGAACGAGCTCCCAGAGCTCGGTTATGTCAGGGGCTTCCACCGTGCTGGTCTCAGTGGGTTGGGGAAGTTCGTCCTGACGCACAAAGCCCGCCTTTTTGAAGCAGTTGCATATGGTTGACTGCTTAACTTCATACCATGCACCGTAAACGAAGCGCACGGCTTTCAAAAGGCTGATCTTCAGGTCAGGGGGCCCGTCTGCATGACCCGACGTGCCAGGAGCTGCGCGGTCAATGGCTAAAATTAGCCACTCCAGCATGCGCCGCCGATACAGGACTTTAAAGTTGGCGATCACGCCGGCGTCCAACGGCTGAAGGCCTGCCGTAGTATTCGGAGGCAGAAACATCAATTCGACAGATGTTAGCTTCGGGTTAACGCTGTGTGCGCTACAGTTGTCAAGTAGCAACACTACTTTCTGCCTTGGCCTTCAATTAAACTGTCGAATTCGAGCAGCCATTCTTCGAACAGGTCGCGGGTCATCCGCGCCTTCTTGTTGCTGCGATAGCGGACCGGGATGTGCTGATTCCTAAAGCACGTTGGCTTCTTCGATCGCCCGATCATGAAAGGCTTGAGACGATGGCTCCCGTCCATGCTAACGCACAGCAACACGGTCACCCTAAGTTTCGAGTGCTTCCCGCCGGGGCATCGATCTCCTTTAAGAGCGTGAGTCTTCGACGGCAACATTTGAAAAAACAGAGCAGTTTCGTCGCAATTATATATGTCCTTCTCCACGTAGCGCTCCAGCACGCTGGGCAGCTTTGTCTGCAGCCACTGCTCCTTTGCCTCTGTGTCCAAAGACGCCGCTTCCCCTACCACGTTTTTGTAAACGATTCCGTGCCGCTCTTTAAAGCGCTGAATCCAGCCTCCCCCAGGCTCAAAATTTGGCCGTCCCAGAAGAAAAGCGAAGTTTTTCGCTTTGGCGGCAAGTATTGGCCCACTAATAGGCACATTATGTGCGCGGGTTGTGATGAACCACTGGTAAAGCGCCTCTTCAACATCGGCGTACAAGGGGTCTCTAACCCTTTTCCGCTGATCGGCATGGCCGCTGATAGCTCCTGCCTTCACAATCGCGGTGCTCCCGTTTTTCAAGATGGTTGATATCGTCGACTGGGCGAGCTCATACTTCTTCACGAGGGCGCTCACCTTGAAGCCGCGTCGAGAGTCTTGCAAAATATCCATCTTCGTGTCAAGCGACACAGCTTTACGCTTTGTCGGCGCCATCTTCGAACTGGGTTGTACCGATGGCGGCGTCAGCCTGCTATCGCAAGAGAGAGAGTGGGTGCGGCTCGGGCGCCACCGCGCCGCTGCTTTGCTTGTCGCTTTTCTTTTTCTTTTTCTCTCTTTCGGAGCGACTGTGACCGACACGCATGAAGCAGCTAGCGCCATCTTGTGGCGCGCTGCGCCTACTCAAGTACTCTCCGGTGCGCGGGCGGCGCGGGACGCGCAGCGTGGAAATGGCGGCAGATACGAACTTACGGAGGTAAACATCGCCTCGTCTCGACATCGTTCGTTTCAGGGAACTAAGCAACGCAAATGTTACGATTATTTTGCACGGAAAAAGCCATTTGGACGGCAATATTTTGATCGTTATATCCGATATGTGGTGAATAACCTATCGTTATAAATGGTTTTTTTCCCCATAGACCTAATGCATAAAATGACACTCTCATGTCGACCCATCGTTATAACCGATATATCGTTATATGTGGTATCGTTATAAGTGGACTGCACTGTGCAACGTTATGCCAATGGCTGCCGGCGGATTGCGAAGACAAAAAGCGTGATTTCCATCGCTTTGTTATTCGTGTCCGTTAAGAAAAAATTTTCTGCTCTCGCAAATCGGGAACGCGGACCAGACGCCTATATGCTTTGACATGCCAAGAAACAGTGCAATCGATACCAAAGGAGCTAAAAGTGTGCTGGTGAAGACAACGGGCGCTGAGAAGCAGTGGTGTACCGTGATGTTGGCGATAACAGCAGACGGCAGGAAGCTGCCTCCGTTTGTTATCTTCAAGAGAAAGACTCTGCCAAAGGGAGCTCTTCCTGCTGGTATCCACGTTTGCGCACATGAGAAGGGGTGGATGTCGGCTGATCTGATGTCTGACTGGCTGAAAACAGCCTGGGGACGGCGGCTCGGAGCACTTCTTCTGCCATCGCTGCTTGTTCTCGACAGCTTCCGCGGCCATCTGGAAAAAAATGTCCGCTGCCGAATGACCGAGTTGCGCACGGACCTCGCTGTCATCCCAGGTGGCCTTACATCACTTCTGCAGCCCCTTGATGTCTCAGTGAATAAGCCCTTCAAGGACAACGTGCGGCGGCTCTATGCTGAGTGGATGGCCGCGGGGAACCACGACCTGACTCCCGCAGGCAAGATCAGGAGGCCCACCATCGACATGCTGTGCCGATGGGTTCTAGAAGCGTGGAGCAGGATATCCACTGAGGTGATCATCCACAGCTTCAAAAAGACCGGCATCTCCAACAGCCTTGACGGCACTGAAGACGACGCACTGTGGGCCGACGCCGATGCTGACGATGTGGCAAGCGACATTAGTCAAAGTGACTCGGATAGCGAGACCAAGTGAGGTCTTAAGTAGCCAGAGGCTTGTGAATAAAAATGTATTTTTAATCACATTAATCGCGTACGTGTTTGTACTATAAAGGTAAGGTTGTGACCGTGATTTTCCTCAATGTGACATGAAATTTCGACCTCAAAAATTTCGAAAAAATTTTTCCCGCGTAATGAACCCACCCTCCAAATTTATGTCAATCTATCTGGAAAAAAGGTGGGTTCATTACGCGAGTAAATACGGTAGTTTCATGGATTATATGAGTAGCTTGTAGCCAGCTACACAACGGGGACACCTGGTGACTTGAGGAGGAAAACATCCACATGCACTCAGCACAGCACAGTGCACGAAGCTTGCATACTATTCCATCAGGTGTCACTAGTTCATGCACTGCCAATACTGCGCTTTGAACATACGTCATATTATGTGATCCACCCACATCGATGGCGACCCTTCCTCTGTGGCTTTCACCGTTGAATGAGTGAGAGTAGTTGTGGGTAACAAGCCAGTGTGCCCAATGCTTTAATAATAATAATAATAATAATAATAATAATAATAATAATAATAATAAAAAAAACTACTGACCTCAGTAGCAGGAGGTTGGACACTAGCTGCACTGTCGGCAGGGTCAGTGCCAGCTTCAGGCTGAGTCCAGAGGCTCCGATGGTTGTCAAGGTTGTGCACAATGCGTGCTGCAAGCTTGATGTCTGAGCGAATCACCTGCTTGTGCGAAGCGATGCCATTCACCGACCGGATTCGCCGGCTTAGGTCCCGGTTCACAATGGCACCCAATTCACAGTCACGCAACTGAAACAGCAGCATAAAATTTTTAATATTCCCTTCTCATCACCAAAGTGACATGAGCAATGAATAAGCAGTTCGAGACCCATGAACAAGTAAATTTTAAAATGACTGACAACCATTACGGATACCTTGCGACTAAAACCGTTTCCAGGCTTTTCAAAGCATGTCTTACATTCGGCTCACAATGTAACGCCATTGTTCTAGGTACCAACAAAAACTTGTCACAAACATGCTGCTTCACTTTAATAAAGAGGGCAAGTGAAAACTCAAGCAAAAAGGGTTACTAAGCTCTTTACTCACATTGCTCAACCACCACTAAACTTTAGAAAACTCTTGTGAACACACAGGAAATGGTCATTCACCAAACTGGGGCACACGCTATTTCAGCGCGATGCTGCCTATGAAGAAGCCAGGCAGAAGCTGAGTAGAGGAAAATCTGGCTGGCACCAGACCTCACCCGAATGTTGTTCAGGTTCCAGCAGATTTCCTTGATGTTGACGGTGCGCTCAAACGTCACCCAGCCCCGGCGGAAAAAGCGGCGCTCAGGCTGAGGGTCAGCAATGGCCACCCGCAGGAAGCCGGGATAACGCTTGCACATCTGCATCCCATTGCACACAGTACGAATTAGAAGATGTGACAAAAAAAAAGTGCATCTGAAAACTGATATGATATGGTGACTGACATACGACTAACAGATGATATGTTGATCTGATAGGCCCAGCTGATGCGTAAATCCGCAGTTGGCAGTAGCAGCACAAATCACAAAGCCCCACCACCACCGCTTTCAAATTGCGAACACTGACCGCCTCCACTTCCATCTTGGTTATGGTAGGTGCCAGATTGCGCAGGAAGATGGAGCAGGTCCGGTGGAGTGGCCGGGGTCGGTTCTTCTCTTCCCCCTCGGCCGCCTTGGTTCCCTGCCCGTCGCCTTGACCGACCTCTGCGTCACCCTTCGGGCTTCCCGGCCGAGGTTTTGAATCCTCTTCCTCCTCATCCCCCTTACCCTTGCTGTCAGCCACCGAGTCACACCGCCCTGCAAAGATGTGTGGGAAGCGGCAAGACAACAAACAGTGAAGGGCAAAGCACATATCAGTATGCTCAAGCAAAGTGGTCGCGGAAAAAAGCCAGCCTAAAATTCTTAAGCACAGCGAACCTGACTGTCTCATCTCTTGCCAAAGCCAATCTCAACCAAAGCCTGAGCCTGAAGTTCAAGCTAGAGAAAATCTGTAAGCTCAAACCTGCACAAGCAATCTCGTGAACGACAACTGATTGACGACCAACACTACCTTCCTCGTCCTCATCGTCTGGCTCCCCCTTGGTGCTGCTGCCTTCTTCATTGCCATCCTCAGACCGGTCCTCCTTGGCCTTGGCTTGCTTCTTGGCCACAGGGGACCGGCCGAGCCTCTTGGACTTCTTCTTGCTCTTCCTCGAGGCCTTCTTGCTCTCTCCGCCACTGTCCTCACCCGGAACACCAGAGTCCTGATCGTCGGAGGCGTCCTCTGCAAGCACACGTCAGGGCAAGAGATCACAGTGTGCAAGCTGAAGGCCCTGAAACACTTGCCGAGGGGAATGAATTCACATTATATTATCATGAACTTAGATGAAATATACAGACAAAATAACTGACCGAGAACAACTTTACTGTATCACGTTATATAATGTAAAAAGTAAGTATGCTGTATTCTTGCAAAAACTAAAGTTAACATGAAAAAAAAAACTGACAAATGCTTAAGTTATGTTGTGCAATGCGATAACCCAGTGAAAGCTGTCATGTTGTGCTACATGTTAACTGACAAAAAAAAAAATGTTAGCAAAAGGAAGCAACTTAGTACACGTACAGCGTAGCATAGCAGCTACCCTACCACCCTTTTTACCCCTCTCGCATGCCCTCTTACACACATAATCACTGCGCAGGGGTCCATGCCAACATCATGAGTTCGCAGGTTCATGCCATTAACAGCTCTAGCTACAAGACAAACCTTCAGCTAAAACACATCCTCTTGTAATATTTGTTTCGGAGAAGTGCCCTGTTGAAACCAGCTACAGTGAAAGCTCATTAATTCGAACCTCGATAATTCGAATTTCGGGTAATTCGAACTACACTGCTTGGTCTGGCGAAGCTCCATAGAGACCTGTGTATAAAAAAGCCCGTTAATTTGAAAGCGAGTCGGTTCCGCTACGGATAATTCGAACTACGCGCCGCCGCGCCTGGGCGGCTTGGCGCACAGCACGTAGCCAAAAAAAAAAAAAAGCATCTCCGTATAGCTAGAGGCTGCTAAACGGGGACAGAAGATGGAACCAGATAAACCGGCGCGGCGGCCGGCGGCACCGGAGGGTAGGGGTTGGCGGCGGTGGCTGCCTAGCCTCTTTTCCGCGCAACCTCGGGAACTCACAACTAAATACTCGTTAATTCGAGCCCTGTTAATTCGGAAATACGGATAAGTACTGTCGGCGTGGTCCCAGCCAAAGCCCACGAAGGCTATGACTTTGGACGGGCGCTACAAATTATGCGCGAAAAACTTTTTTTTTTCTTTGCGAGTGTCGTCCATCCTTCCACCCATCAGTCGCCAACGGAAGCACGGAGTCAGCCGCGATCATGACACCAGCTTTCAGCACCGTTTGCTGCAAAAGGCGTTTGTGGCTGCTATCGCGTGTTCCAATGATTGAGTGGCAGTAGACGGCGTCCGCCCCAATCACCCATGGCACGATAAGGCGAACATACTGAAAACGAGGTTTGCACAACCGGACAAGCGCTGGCACTCTACCAAAGTTCGCTTCCCCCCTTGCTAGAGCGAACGTCAAAAGTAAAAACACACCGTGATGTTATCGCTGCGCAGCATCTTGGCGCGCCGCCAAGAAATGCGTTGTGGACCGTGATGGCGCGAAACGGAGGTCGCATTTTTTTTTTTTTCAAATTCTTCGGCAAAAATCGGGGGTGGGTGGGTTCATTATGCGAGTGGGTTCGTTGCGCAAGTAAATACAGTACATATACCATAATGCAAATAGTTCTTGCCGGTTTTTTCGCGGCCCTTCGATAATTCGAACTTTTTTCCCGGTCCCGTGAAGTTTGAATTAACGAGCTTTTACTATACTGCCCAACAGAGAGCACGTGGAGTCAGCCAACAACGCAAACTAGGTACAGGACCAGCGAGAGAGCAAGTTAAAAAGGGCGCCCTCACTATCGCTGTCGTCCGAATCGGAGTCTGAGCTGGAGCTGCTCTGGCTGCTGGAGGTGTAGCTGCGCTTGCGGCCCGACTGCTTAGAGTCCGACTTGGCATCCTCGTCATCATCCTCCTCGTCAGCCCTCTTGTGCCGCTTGTCCTCATCAGCGGTGACATCCGAGCGAGTGGGCGAAGATGGCACATCTCCACCCTGCCATGACACACACGGGCGTAACCGGTTAGCCCAGAGCATCCCACAAAAATGAAACGAACAGGCTGTCACAAGAACTTCCCAGGAAAAACAAACGAGGTCATCCACTACAAAATAAAGCGCACATAGAATAATGTTCCACCATGATAGAAGGTTGCTGCATGCAATGGTTCGTTTTCGCACAGGTTTGCGTGGTCAGGTTTCCGTTCGGCGACGTTGTACCTGCGATATAACAAATGAATCCTTTGCTCATCCAGCCGCACAGTTGCTCATGCAATTCCGGTGACGCGAGGTGATGAGTCCATTTCCTGAGACAACAGCGACGGGTAGAGTGAGAGAGAGAACACTCAGAAAGAAGCATAGGCCTCAGTGGCCAGTCCACAGCGGCGCGACCGTGCGCACTCTCCTCTAGCTCGGAAGCGACGCCTCCGTCTCCGCCTCCCCCACCCTCCCCACCCCACTCATCAAGAGTGTGAAGGGACCTGAGCTGTACATAAAGGTAGGTTCACATTCAAGTGTATTCATGTTCAATGTCTCCCAAGTTCCGGGGCTACTTTCTCGTGCAATCGCTTTCATGGATGTTACCTACAACACCTGACAGTTGCCTGAAAAAAAAAAAAAAAGACTACCTGTAAGCAATCTGACATCACATCGTCGTTAAGTGCTGTGCACTTTGATGGCCATGCCCACACACTGATCAATGAACAGAACGCTCTGACAACTTCCTTTCATAACATTACACGTATTGGTTTTCCGTGAACCATTACCACTTGTGTGTCAGAAACGTCGCACATTAGGAAAAGCATTCTCATCACAACTGCAATGCATTAGACACTCCCACGAAAGCATTCCTAGATAACTTTTAAGGCCAAAATAAGGTTGAAAGCAAGTAATCAAGCATGCCAAGCATGCACCAGCAAAAATACAATGATGCCAGTGAAAGCCTTCAGCAGCGGTGAGGTACTGTGCGCAATAATGCTGCCACTGATCACTCAAAAACGCAGCTCCCGACTGTACTGCAAAAGAAAAAGCTCTTGAGTGTAGACTGCCTGGAAAACACAAAACACAATACTGACCTGAGAAGAGCCTTCCTTGGCTTCAGCCTTGTCTTCTGCTTCCTTGTCATCTCTGAAAACCACAACAGAGGAACTGCTCTATCACACAAATGAAACCACCCACTAACCATGAAATGGCAGCAAGTGTGGGAACACACTGCAAGAGTTAATAAAATCATTACATGCTTCACAAACGTTATTATAAAATGGCACCACCTTAGCAAGGGCATTTCCACTAGACATTCTGAAAATAAAAGCGCATGCAGGTGATCCTAAAATCAATGTACAGTCAGGCCCATTTATAACAATACTGGTTATAACAATATATTGGGTATAACAATGGTCAGTTGCGGCACCATCAGCTTTACTATGTGTTCTGTGGTAAAATAAACTGCTTATAGCAATGCTGTCAGGGCACAATATTGGTTATAACAATTAAATCTGGTAATTGAGTGTCAACCAAAATAGAAAAAAAAAAACATGGAAATGCTACAAGCACACCAGCAAAACCATGCTTACAACACAAAAGTGTGCGCGTGTAGGGCCGACCAACGGAATGAGCCGGTGCAGCAACACCATGAAAGCAAAAGAACCCGTGACCAAGCACTCAGAAACGCTGCCACGGGGCACGCCGAGGATGCTTGCGTGTCGCAATGACACAGGCAGGAGAAATGAGCGGTGCGTTCCCCTGAGCAAAATGCCCATTCAGAGAAGAAAGTAGGGAGCATGGTAGGGAACCTTGGCGGAGCAGTCCATTATTAACGTTTCTGAGAGGTATGCCGCTCGCAGAAAAATATGTGCAGATGTGTTTTTCATTGTTTTTACACTCTGTGCTACGGCTTGCACCGGCAGTGCGTACGTTACCCCATCTTCCCCTGTTCTTCGCTAACTTCCCCATGGTGCCCCGCTTCACAAATTTCACGTGTCCCAGGAGCAGGAGCCATTGCATCAGGGGAGCTGCTGCGTTGCTGCATTGGCTACGTGTGCCATGCGTACTCCCAATCAGTTGATGCAGTGCGCGCACGTGCAGCCAACACAGTTTTTCTCTAGTCAGCCGTCGCCGCACCCTCGGTTCTGCATGCTTCTTGAATTTCCCGCAAGAATCACTCCTGGAAAGCCCGCTTGATTCCTGTGATGTGGAGGTGCGCGAAGCTCCTGCCGGTCTCTTTTTTTCATACACAACCCTGTTATAACAATTATTGGTTATAACAATGGTATTTCCATGGCACTTGAATATTGTTATAAGTGGGCTTGACTGTATACAAAAAGTAACCTGCAGCTGAAATATTACACACAACTTTACAACTTCAATTACCCTGAGTCACGGAAATGCTGAACTGAAATGCACATCGACTTTGCGCTCTGCAGCTTTTATTTATATTTGCACCAACGTAAAGCAACGCTCTGTGCCGTCCTCCTCCTTCATTCACTAATCCATGTGGTTAACCTGAATGCTCCCACACCAGAAAAGGGGTGAAGAAGCACTAACTCGCTTTTTGAGATCACACTATATCACCCACTGCTTCTCACATCCACCGAACTTGCAGTCAAAGTTTACTGGCCAACCTTACTTTATGGTAAGTTGGTAATCACTAGTTATGGGCATTTGTGGGCAGTATGTATACAGCAGCATTATCCCTCTCCATCATATTCAAGTTAAGCTAACGTGACCATGCTGCTCCATGATCTCCAATTACAAACACAGGATGCAGCTGTACTCTCAAGCTATGCAGCAAGGTCCAGAACATTTAATGGAAGCAAGTGCAACATTCAAGAAAGTAGGGTATCCTATACCACTGCGTCATATTTAAAGGAGCAACTAAGTACCCCACCTTTCTGCACCGGACTTGTTTTTTTTTTCTGCCCCCTGCCTACTGCAATCAAGCAAAAAAACTGCTGCGAAACAATGACTCACCTTGTACCAGAAAATGAAGAACCTTCGGCAGGCTTCTCCTCTTGAACAGGCTCGTCCAGTGCCAGAAGGTCATACTCTGTGCCCCCTTCCAGCAAGATCACCACTGAAAATGCCACACAATAAAACCATATTTGTAGTAGCATAATGACATAAACCCAAAAAAATCCAGTTAATGTAGTGGCACTCACAAACCCCTAAACTCCTCTCAACTTTCACGAGAAATGCTGTTCTCATTTCGCTGACTCCTCACAGCACCTTACCGTGTAATGCCACTAACAAGGCTAGTAAATGATCTGCAATGGATAACTAATGAAAACTGTTGAATCAAAGGCCTTTGTGAAGGGTAGTAATAAGCAGACAATGAAGAACATGAGAACACCTTCGTTTTCCTATACAGTTATAGAGTTTGTCGACCAATGACATCCCAGCTGAAATCAAAGAGACATGGGCAGAGGGTGGGTGTAATGATCTCTCAAATGGCCATCCAGGGCAACAGAGTGGATTCTAAGAGAATGTGAACCCAACAGGGTGCAGCCAAAAGTCAGGTAGGCCAATGAGATCAGGAAGTTAACATAGAAAAAGGCAAATTGGAGGTCGGGGGAGAGGTTTCATTTCTGCAGTGTACATATCTGGGCTGGTCATAATTATGACAAGTTTGCAGATTAATAAAAATTAGTAGAGACGAACGGTCACTGAAGAAAAAATTTAAAGCGTAAAACAAACTGAGCAATCTGCCTAAACATAAGTTTGTGTATCTAAGCAGCAGCAACAGCAGCTTGCAGAAATTCTGCCCACTTACGTGATTTCCAACATGCCTATGAACTTCACCACACTGCTGAGAAATGAAATAAAATGAATCCATATCCCATAGTATGCAACAGCAGAGCACAGGAAAATAGGTGTTCTGTTCTGCCAACAGCGCACAACACCAATTTCCAGTTGAGCCTCATAGTTTGCCTTACTCCTTTCTGAACTGTGGTTTTGACTCAATAGCATCTCAACATGCAACTTAAAGATAGCACACACACCATGGGGGCATCGCAAACAATTAGTAAACAGTCAGTTTTGAGCATCGAACAAGCAAAATAAAAGAGAAGCTATTTACAGCAAGAGGATTCAATCTGCAGTCTTCCGACGTCCAAAAATGCAGAGCTTATCCATTACACCACCGCACTATGAATGGGGGTGCATCTAATGATGCTATTAAAGGGACACTGAGGAGAAATTGAAGTTGGCTTGCATCGACAGAATACCAGCTCCTGATTACAAAAACGCCACTCATACTGACAACAAAGCTCTTGTAACGTAGAAAAGAGCAAGATTCAAAATACAGGTATCGCCGCCACAGGCCAAACTCGCAAGTACAAGCTTCATGACGTCATAGGACAAAACAGTGTTGCTAGAGCCAATAGTTCTAGAAACACTAGGACACGACAAGCTACGAATCACTGAGGCGCAGCAAATGCATGCGCAAATCTCCTTGACGTCGCCAGATGGCGCCACGTACCCGACAGCTACGCGCGCTCCTGCAGCGCCGGGACCAATCAGCGCTTGCTCAGAGCGGTATGGGGGCTCCCGGTATTCCGCTAACGGTAACAAGGTACACGGTATGCTAAAGGTGTTCTATTTGCGAGAACTTCGTTGACGACTTCGAGAATGGGATCCATTGTAACGCTGGAAAAACGCCGGTGCAAACGTAAACGAAGCGACGGCCACAATAGCCAATCGATGCCGTCAGCGTGCGGACGGCGGTAGCTTTCTTTTCGGCTGCTGCAGGGCTGCACTGCTGGCCGCCAGAAATCACGGAGTCTGCGTTACGTCATGTGCACGTCATGTTTCACGTCACTTAGTCCTGTGTCGTCATAGGAGAATCCCAAGTTTGAATCAGAGCGGCGGGAAAAACGTTTTCAACTTCGAATCCAAATTTCTTAGAAATAAATGCATCTTTCGCTGCCGGCCTAGTGGCAACAAAGCCATGAAATGCCGAACTATCGGATTTTGCTATAAAAAAAATATTAATAGAGCTCTCCTCAGTGTCCCTTTAACTGTTCTCACGAAATATCTCCTTTCTGCCACCGAGTGGTGCTGCTTGACTGGAAGCGGTGGTTCTGTGCCTTTGACAGAATGGAACCAAGCGGCAGTGAGAGCACTCACCCGCGTCAAGAAGCCTCACAATGCGATCAGACTTCTCCACGTCGATGCTGATGGCGTCAACCCAGCCCAAGTCATGAAGCTTGAGGAAGGCGTCCAGGCGACGATGCAGTGCGTTTGTTTGCTCAGTCTTGCGCTTGCCGCACTCTTCTGGGTGGTACTTGGACTTGAACCTTGTTCAGCAACCAGGGAGAGAAGGATGCACAGGAAACAAAAAGGGAGGCAGAGAGAACAAGGGGCACAACACGCAAGACACCAATTAGCGAGGCAACTCGGGAGTGCCCAGAGCAGCAGCCTGTCGCCTTTTAACTATTGGAGCTAGCCCCCACTTAGATCAGCTGGGTCAACACAGCGGCCTGACAAGATGAAATACCCGCAAGTACAAACTCTGCAGCATATCACGGAATGTGCCATTAATTTCCATGCCAGGTGCCAGTGAGTGCAATAGATGGCAATGAAAAGCTGACTGTCCAGGTCACTGCGGAATGACAGCAGGGCAGCGTTTTTAAGCAAGGTATCGGTTTCATTGTGGCTCGTGCGGGGCATGGCCACGTGTACCTACGGCACGATCTGCACTAATGGCATGCCTCTCTTGAAGGTCATCAAAGTGCCAGTTAGTGAGAATCAGGTAGAAGGTGACAACACATGGGGGTAATCTTTAATGTGCTAAACACTCTTGCACGCAAGCACTCGTGTGTGCACTTTCATCAATAAGCAGCTTAATTTTTTTATTTACTTCGTCATTCTGTCGTCCTGCTTGGGATCCCACAAAATCCCATGTGTTAAAGAAATTTATGATAGAACACCCCTGGCCAACGAATCTGAAGCGTAATGCACGTTAATAGAGGCAGTTGCTTGATAGGGGGGCACTAAATTTAATTTCTACAATAGTACCAATGAATGCACACGACCAAATCTAAATTTTAAGCTTTTAGCGCTCATTGGTCAGCTGCCTAAGACCGTAATCATGGGTCACAGTATCACTGAATGAAGGTAAGGTCAGTGTCATGTCGGTGAGATTCACCTCTATTTCCACCAGCAACACACTGCACTAAACATGGACTTAAAAAGAAGCCAAGCCTCTCAACAAGATACCGGCAGTTTGCCAATTACAACGAATAAACGGTTAAGGCCAAGTTACAAAAGAAACCTTTACCAAAAGGTTTATAACCACTAGGAGTAGTCTATGATGCTACAACACACTGCTTGTCTTTATTTTCAGTGCTTTATCCTGCATAAAAGTACAAGCATATGTGCAATGCAACACTTTGAAGTGCAAATGTTATGTCAAGAAGCATTTTTAGACTCGTGTATTTCAGTAGCACGGTAGCCTCTGAACTCTCAATTTAAAGGTAAGTCTGCTTAAGCTCATCAAGATTCCTCTCTTTATACAGCTCAACCCCACTATGATAAAATTTTCTGTATGCACACAAAAATTTGTCAAGAAACTTTGCCCTGAGGTTGGCAAGCAACAAATGAAGAAATGCCACACCCCCAGTCCCTGTACACCCTGTATTGCACACAACGATCGATTTCATTATGCTGGTTGGGATAAGCATTTACAGTGTAGCCGATTGAATTAAAACATTTTTTACATCGTCAGCTCAATGATCATTAAGGTTTGCAGACTCAAAAGCGGTCATTCAGCTCAAGCCTAGTTCTGACCCTTTTAGAGGCTATCAAGTTATACACTTTACATCTGTGGCGCCGCTAGCAATACATCACAAACGGTTTTTGTATAAGCCAACGCCTTCTGCAGCGTGCTACATTATGAACGCTGACCCATAATCACACTATTAAATAATGATACTGCCCACAATATTGGAAGCAACCTCGGGCCACAAAGGTTATCCTGGCAAGGACAAGATAAGCAGGTGCTTTTGTATGCATGCTAATAAGGAAAAGAGCAGATAATTTATAAAAACAAAGAAAAATTCTGTGCTTTTACATTATTACAGAATATCTTAGATACTGGTTATTATAAGTCAGTTACCAGAAACAAAAAAAAAAAACCCACCATGGAAGAAATTTTAATTTTTAATTTATGTTCAGTGTGGGGCTGTTCTCTGGCTATGCCATCAGCCTTTCCTGTCATTCCATGTTCTGTCAGCAACTCCGTGACACTTTTTAGGCACTCGAAGTACAGTCAGAATCGACATGAAGGTGAGCACTTTAAGCTTAATGTACCTAGATGAAAGTGCTATGTGCTAAGCTTCGTTTTTTCAAAAAACCAAACAAAACACATGCGAATAGCTGTCCTCTTGGTTCCTCCATCCTTCTTCCACTTGTGTCATTGAGCAAATGGCCTTTATTGCTAGGCCGATCACCTGCATGCCAATTTCTGACAGGACACGATGGCAAGCACGAAGGTACATTAGAAATGAAAACCAGATGAATCTAAACACTGCTGCTGAAGTTCCAGCCACCCAAAATAGCATGTTCGTGCAATAAGCACAGATACAAGGCAACAGTGAACAACACAGAAAGAGTTTAGAGAGAGAGAGAAAAAGCGGCCCCTCCCCCTTTGGCTTGCAAGGCACACCAACAAAAATGGAATCCTCACCTTCTGCAGACTGGGCTTTTTTTTCAGCGTCCGGTTGCACACACCGGTTGCGCCATTGCCCAAATCGCAGCCACCGATGAGGGTGGGTCGCGCGCGCGCGTCCTGACCGATTCAAAAGGAAGCTAATGGAGATCGAGACGCGCCTGGCCAGCTAACCTGACACACTGGATTCGCCTAAAAGCACTGCCTTGTGCACAGCGCACCCTCACACAGCTAAGTGCAATCGGAGCGCAAAGAGCGCAGACGGAAGCATGCGGCGCTTCCGTCTTCTGAGCTGAAAGGAAGAGCGCCAGGTGACAATCAGGCGGGTGGCAATCACATCGGAAACAAGAACGGGCGTTAGGGAGACCAAAAAGGAGAAACAAAACTCTCAGTCCCCATGCGACAAACAAAAAATGCCAAATCACAACAGCAACTGGCCAAACGCTACCACTATCTTGAGCACAGTGAAACCTCTCCACAATGAACCCACTAAAGCGTGGCTGTCATCTCTGCGGAGGCCGCTGCTTTAGCAGCCCTAAAACTTGCCGATTGTGCAGGAAGGGGGCAGACTATAGTTGTGGCTGCATTCGCAGAGTGGCCTTTAGGAAATGATAGACAGTCGAGGTTTCACTGTGTGTCTAACAGATGTGCAAAGTCATAGCTCTGCTGAGTGCACTTAAAACGTTTTCATGACAGCTCTTACTGTGGAAATAAAAACGCCAAACCTAGGCTCAATCACAAGCACAAACTTGACGTGAATGGTTAGATACTGCACAAATGCTTTCCTTTCCTTGTCGCTTCTGTGAGATCTATGAATGAAAGCTTCCGGTAGAATTTAGCAAGAGCAGACAAGAGAGCACTCCTGACTGCAGCGACCTGGACTGATCAGTCCCTACAAGGACGAATGACAGCCGAGCAGAGCTGAATAAGGGCCACATTCACACTGACAGCTGACAGGGGCATGCCTACCATTCTTCTTCCTTATGGTTGACAAAGAACTCGTTGAGCTGCTGGCGCCTGAAGTCCATCTTGTACTCGTTGTATTTGCGTACGGCTTCCTGGTCATCAATGAGGTCATCTTGTGAGCTGAGGAACTGCTTGAATGTCATCATGGGCGGCTGTGTAAGGCCTGCTTCAGGCTCCCTGCAGCAGCATCCAACGAACAGGGAAGATGCACACAAATCGTGCAGCTTAACTCTGCAATGCAGTGTTTTGGGTTAGCACTAATGATAGTTCTCACCAAGCAATAACACACATGGCTGTCCCACCTCGCATTCGCCCCAAAAGTCCCATGGCAGGCCTACAGATGTTACTACATTCCAATAACAATCAGCACTGCAACTCTGACTGCAAATTCTTTAAATCCCAAGGCTACACCTATTGCTTCCCGACAGATGACCTGCAGGCTCTTGATCATTATGTTCCTAGCTGTATTATTAGCCAGAGTGAGTTCTTGGCTTCCTCATAGGTTCAGACAGCTATTTTATACTTTGCTGAAGTTTCCAACAAAGCAAACCTAGAAACACTATAAATTTCACTACAAGTGCCCCACTCCCGAAAAGAAATATTCAAGCAAGGATGGACTGGCAATGTTTTTCGATCGTAATTACTGTGCACTTGTCGCAAATCTAAATCACAATCCTAGTCGCAGACACATTAGCAAGAGCCACAATATCTGTTTTTCATAGAAAGGTCACAGAAAAAAAAAAATGCCCTGGAAAACAATGAAAAGCAAAAAAAAAAAAAGTCAGCAGAGACACTTAAGACTGCTCAGGTGTGAGAAGGCATAAGCCCGCCTCCTCACTTCGTGAACGCAGTTGCCACATGCTTCGACGTGATATAACCCGAAGCCATGCAGATGGAAGCTCTACCTCTGCATGGATCTACGTTGCCACCACTGCAGCCCTTCTGATCTGCATGCTAACTTTGTAAAGGTGGTCACTGCCGTACTACGGCCCGCGCTCTGCCGTAAGGGTATGATGCAATAGCTAATGGGTTAATGTCTATATATGCAGAACTGGTCTTTCTCTACTTAACACTTATAAATACAATCCCTGGGAGTCCTCATACCACTCCTGGCGCAGCGGTGCTAAGGCTAAGCGGTGCGCCACAGCCCTGAGATGGCAGATGCTGTCATCGGTGGAATTTGTGCAATCCAGGGTGCCCCGAGCAACCTTGTGCGACCAATCATTAACAGCCACCTGCCAGTTTGCATGAGACCAAGTATCACAAACGTCCTGTGAATTGTTTAAAGCGATTCTGTAATAACACATCACCAAGTAAAAGAATATCATAACTGTGATCTTTTCAACCCATCCATAACCCTTCCTTCACGATACTTTCCAGGTGTCCCCCCACAGCGTGGCTGCTACCATACCTTTCCTTAAGACTGTTTATAAGCCCTACCCAGACACACACAGAGCGTCCTAGATGCATTCTAAAGCAGCTGACAAAGTCTTGCGACTGCGTGCCCCACCCACAAACAAAAGCACTGCACAATGAGTGAGACACGGCCTGCGCACACAATGTAGTCACTCAACCGCAGAGAAAAGCTACGCATGCTCACGTGACCAGAGTGAGCAGCATGAGGCACAAGTAGGGGGTAGTCGCGTGATTGGATACAGCCACACTGTGACGATGACGAATGAAAAGTTTGCTCCTCTCAAACAACTGAAGTCTAAAGGACACCTTCATATTACAAAGGAAAGACAATTGTGGCAGTATATGCTGGTAGCAGCCTTGAGTTCGTCTCACACAGGCAGATCTTGTGGTAAGAACAAGTCACTTAATTACCTCTGTGGTCCCCCTCCTTGGCCCATGCTGTGTCCGTAGCCGCCGTGCTGCCCACCCATGTGCACCATGCCACCCATGTCCTGCGGTGGGCCACCCCAGGGGCCGCCTCCACCCGGATGGTGGCCGCCCACCGGAAAGCCTCCACCTTCAAAGCCACCGTAACCACCTCGGTCCTCCCTACAAGGGCAGGCCGAGAGGAAGCAGAGCAGCGGGTCGCGTGACACGATAGTGAGATAAGAGCATCTCAAGCATGCGCACCTGTGCACAGCTACAGCCAAGATGACACCGGAACAAGACTGGAGAGGTTGTAATTACAGAAGGCGATGCAAGACATGCACGCGCTTGAGCATAAAGGCAAGTCTGCTGAAGCTTGTCCCTTCAGGCATGGCCAGAGTAATAAGGAGCATGCCGGCGCTTTCTAGTTCCTGTCGTGCGTTACTTAGACACTGAGGACAACTCCATCCAATCATTTTTCGCAGTAAAAATTTATTCACCACCTCCTTCCGTCTACGCCGACGTTTGTCCGTCAGCAAGAAACACTTTTTAGTGAGAGAACTGGATTTAAAAACCTCCTCGCCAGTTGCTTCAAACTCCTGACGTCCTTACTGAAAACAACAGGTTGTCATGGTTTTGAAGCGAATGGCAATATAGCGCAGCCTCTGAGATCCGTGCCAAAAATCGGCAACAACGTACACATTTTACTTGTGAAATCGGCTGGTGGTGGCAACACCCGTATTTCTTTCTTTCCTTTTTTTTTTTTTTTTAATGTGAGAGCACTATATGGCTCTGTCGAGTCAGCAAAAAGTGTCCGTAATTTTGGCCGCACGATTATGTCGTTCTCTGAGGGTAAATGCGTGAAAGTGTGAGTGTGACAGATAGTGTGTGATAAAATGTTGCTGTGAGAAAAATTTGGTTCATGAGGTTCAATTAGGTAAATAATTAAATGCAAAAAAAAGTGAAAAACTACATTTAGATGTCAAAATAGCCATGGATGTCAGAACAGCCACGGACGTCGATACAGTATGTGAACGTTTTGCTTTTGCATTGCTCTAACACAGGTTGTCACAGTGATATCGAAGTTTTGTCTCTTTTAGGTTTTGAAAGCTCCAATTTCGGTGAGAGTGGACTCGTTGTGATGAGAATGCGGTATGCCATCCATACAGGCCAACTTCTATTTGTCCTCAGTGTTCCTTTATCGGAAAATGGTAAGCCTGGTAAATTAATGTGGGACCATTTCAGAAACAGAGATGTGCAAAAATGATATTGTTTCCTTCAAAAATCAGGCAACAATCTCCGCCTTACACTGGCCGTGCCACTGTACTTGCTCAGCTGGCGATTACAACATGCAAGCGGCCAAGTGCTAGACCTAATTAGAGCACTTAAAAAGCATTTGATTAATAACTTCAGGTAGATGTAAATGAAAGAAGGCTGTTTAAACGTGCCCTGCCGGTGTCTAATGTGCTGAACAGGTGAGGTTCAACACGGCTGAAAATGGTTGTCCCGCTTGCTAAAATTTTAATGGCACATTTCAAATGCACAAAGTTAAAATCATTTGAACCAGCAGTTGTCAAGCTGGCACATATAATGTTAGAACTAGCTGCACACTGAAGAAACCCCTGTCACGCACGAATTCCGAAGGCCCTCAAACCGAGTCTTGTCACATAAACTCAAATGCCATTGAGCGCTGCTATGTGGTCAGTTTCCATGGCCATTGAGTAATAGTCTATGGAGTCAGTGGAGCAGTGCAAAACTCTGTCGAGATTTCAAGAGACTTCAAGCATTGCTCAAAGTTGTTAGTGCTGCTTCGAGCGGCGCCAATGCGCACTTTCGTGCATGATACGCTCACAGTACAGAACATGAACAAACATTATTCTCTTCAACTTTAATACAAGCAGTAAAATATTAGTTTGTAGAACAATTTAAAAACTGTATTGGCCTGGTTTAAAGCGCACTGATTTTATACTCTCCATCGCGAAGACGGAAACGCCAGTGGTATCAGTGTTGCCAGAGCATTACAAAACTGCGACAGCAAATCACTCAAAAGACAGTGTCTTTCATAACAACGCAAATGGCCTTTAATCTAATAATAACTGAAAACCTCCTATGACTCCAAGAAGGTGTATTTAAACATTTAGTTCAGATTTATAAAAATATTTTTGCTATTTGTGCAGCAAAATTGGAAGTAGTGATTGCTGCACCACACAAGCTTGGCGTAAAACACGAAAGCCGTATCAATGGCCATTGAGATTTGACATGTAGCAGAAACACAACTTGAAGCTTCGAGTTTGATAGCAACTGAGAATATAGAAGGCTCTCGACTCGATGGCCACTGAAATTGGCCGTGTGACTGGGGTATAACACGGCAATGGCTCTTGTCCACAGCGTATTCTCACACACGATCCAGCTATACATATCAATGGCACGGCAACGGCTGGTCAAAGCAAGAATAAGCCAATGACGATTTCCCCTAGTTTCTTTTTGTTTGCTGTTTTTTCATCATGAATATACTACAGCACAGAGCACAATGTATGAAATAAGCAGCAGAAATGCAGCTGTCAGTCAAGCCATGAAGACAAGACAGTGAAGAAAGATGCAGAAAAGAGCCTTCCAAACCCAAACACCCATGCAAATGCAAACCATTGCAATCATTAAAAAGTGTGCCAAAAAACAGTCAAAACGTGGTTATCAAAGTGAACTCTCACCAGTCTCGCCGTATCCGCTTCACTGGGGGGCTCATGTCATGTCTTGCCGGACTGTAACGGTCACTCCGGCTCCTCCTGACATCATAGTCTCGATAATCACGCCGGCTACATGATGGAGTGAATGTTCCAGTGACATTAGTCACAACAGAGTGCCATTAATAAAATAAGCTCTAAGAAAAATAAGACCCCAAGTTCATTTTGGGGACTTTTTGGCAGTCCCCCAAGCTCTGCGCAAACCCTTCCCTCCCTATTGATGCCGTGCCCTCGCTAAACACCTGAAATGAAGTTGTCAGGAGGCATTTTTTTTGGTGTGTGGCACTCCCTTTCCAGTCCAGCCCCGTATACTGCTTTACGCACCATTTTCTTTTCTTGTATGTGAATTAAAGATTATTACTATTATCTGAACTGCTTTGCTAATCAAGGCTTGCTAGTCATTTGCTATCGAACGCTATCAAGCGTTCGATAGCCTATACATAGTTTTCACCGACGTCACAGCGGCTGCCATCTCTGGGTACGGGAAGCGCAGCGAAAGCCTCGGCGTTTTGTTAACCCTCCCATCACGAACCGGTTCCCGCGTACACTGTGGAAGCCAGCCACAGTACCCTAAGATGGCGCCCGTGACGTCACGTGAAAACTATCTATTCCATATTCGTCGGATCATTGCATTCTCAAACACATTCCTAACGCCCTATCCTTTACACCTCTGCAATGGTAGTACGCAAATGAACTGGGCATAACAGGCAGTTATGACCTGCCACTGCGCCTCTAAAATTAGTTTTTTGTTTGCAGCCTGCTAACAGGAAGCTATATGTCAAGACTGGCGAGCATTCTGCTTCTTGGCGAGGGGACTTCGATGCGCTGGCAGAAAGTGCACGAATAGTACAGCGTGCACACAGCGCTTTACAGTGATCCGGGCAAATTTTTCGCGTTTTTATTCACTGAAAGGCTATCCGAAAAGCTCAGTGGTTACGGCGTTTGCCCTACCAAGCAGGAATGCCCGCATTCGAACCAAAGTCAAAGTCATTTTATTCAGGCAGCAGTAATAGGTGCCTAGGAGGCAAACATAAAGGCAAATTAATGCCTGACTCAGTGCCGGCCCCCTTCCCCCCTTCCCAAATACATCACTCAACAGCAGGTACAGTCACATCGTTGAAAAAAGTTTCGATCAACATAAACGGAACACATTAATACAGCACAGCATACAGGGCTAAGTCATACTGCGAGGAAACAAACAGCCAACCGGCCAAACAGCAAACCCGGACGCGGCGGCCGCGTTTCGATGGAGCTGTCACCGCACGTTGAGGATCCCTAGGTGGCAGAAATTACTCCGGAGCCCTCCACTACGGCATCTTCCTCAATTCTTTCGAATTCACTCCCTACTTCCTCCCTTCACTTACGGCGCGGTTGAAGTGTCCACCTTGATGTGAGACCGTTACTGCGCCATTTTCGTTTCCTCAAAATAAGAACCAACAATTCACCGAAAGGTTGGAAAACGAATGCGGCGACTCCCTAGCTTACCGTTCAGGCCAGTCGTCCCTTCCGCGACTGCGGTCATCACGGCGTTCTTGGTAGTCGCTGCGTTCTCTTCGAAACTTGTCCCTGCCACGCCGCCTGTCATACTCATCGTCACTGTCCCCCATGTTGCTGGAACGAGAGACAGAAAGTTAAACTTCTGCGGTGAAGGGAACAGGCACTTCACGTCTGAGCGAAACGAACACAGCCACGCGTTCAAGCCAGCTACGCACACGCGTCGTGGCTCACGCTTCTGGATCTCCGAAAGCGCTAAGCAGACTCAGTTCTTTTAAGTATGAGACGCAACACCGACAATGTACATCAATGAGTACGAAAGTACACAATGCTTCAGATTGGGAAATAACGACTTTTCAGTAACGTCCGCCAATCCTCGCCGGAGCCATTTTTTTCTCCCTCTCACTCGGTCAGGGACACAATGAGCCGCACAAGCGTTGAGGGACGGCCTCTGTAGAACGTGTATTCAAGCAAACGAGGTACGTTTAGTGCTTCCTCAGCACCAGAACCAAACACAGATGATTTTTCTGGCATACACGACCGGTAAAACTAGGCACAAACCTCCAAACAAAACGCCGGTGATCAGGCGCGCAACTACCAGCGCCGCACGCCTTTGGCTACTGTACCAGCTACTGACTTCGTAAGCATCTTTAAGGCTAGCCTTAACACTAAGACTAACCTTTAGTGTTTTGTCTTTTGATTCAATAATGTTATATATTACTTAGGTTAGAGATATATTCAATGCAATTAAACTTCAATTTTTTTTTATAATTGTGAGGAATTGCCTTTAACGATTATTGCGATGTTAGCGATACCTTGTGGCGCTTTTGAACACTATTGCATGCCTATACGACCTCAGAGATTTGTAGTTTAAATCTCAGAGGCTATCTGACGTAACCACCTGTTTCATAGGTACGCTGTACCGCCGCGATGCGGCGCTACGATAGTCGTTCTGGCTCGGAAGGCGTGGCGTTAGCATAGCCGGAGCAACAAAATATCAGCAATCTGCCAACAACGCAAAGCAAGCGCAACTCTCCGCACGCCCTTGCGCTTACAGCTTAGCGCGCGCGGTCTCTCCCGCTATCTTCCCTCCGTCGCAGCACCTCTCTCCCCACACCTCGATAAAGAGTTGCGCTCCTGCCCGGCGCTCGGCAGATGCGAGTGCACCGCTGGAGAGTCAGCACTGCGTGAACGCGACTTACTTTTGCAGGGCTTTCCCCGTACCTCAGTGCAGGCGCTAACGCTCGAGGGCAGCCCCAGTAGGCATCCTCCCGTCAGCTGTGTTTTCATAACAAGGCAAAGGACGCGATCGCTGCTAGGCGCGCCGCACAAATCGTGCACTGGATACCAGCGATCACACGCCAACGTTGAAACGCCGAGTCGCCATGCCCCAGCAACAGCAGCACAGCCCGGAGGTGGTGGTGCGCTACGGACTGGGCTCGTTCGTGCCCGCTAACGACCTGCGGCCTGAGCCCGGCGATCTGATCGAGATCGACCGCACTCTGTACGCCCACTGGGCACTCTACGTAGGCAACGGCGACGTGGTGCATGTGGTGGGTCGCAACGAGGAGGACATTCCCACGGACTTTGCCTACGTGCACCTCAGCAAGCTGACCGATGTCGCCGGCTACAGCGGGGTGCGCGTCAACAACAAGGAAGTGCGCGCCAAGGAGCGCGGCCTGGTGCCTTCATCGGCGGCCGAGACGCTGGAGCGGGCCTGCACCATGCTCGACCGGGAAGTGGAGTTCAACTTCCTCACCCGGAACGGGGAGTACTACGCGACGCAGTGGAAGTTCGGCATCGGATGGAGCGACCAGGTGAGGCCCCCCGCTTGTTGCCGTGGCGTCGTCGTCGTCGGGGCTGACCGCGTTTTCGCCCTCCGCCGTCCCGTTTCCTGCCGCGTCCCCGCTCGGTCACCGGGCTAAACTCGTTTTGCTTCTCCGCAACGGCCCGACCGCTGCGGCAAAGCGCCTATTTCGACATCGAGGCCGCATGCAAAAAAAAGTGCACCGCGGACGGCTTATAGCTTAAAGTGAGCGCACTGCAAAAGCTCACCAGCAGTCACCGTTCCAGCTTGAACAGGTGGATCTGTGCGAACAAGAAGTTAGATTAGACGGTAGCTGTTTCACAAGCAGCCTGATCACCGTGCACTAGCTCTGCAACGCCTGTAAAGCTGGCTTTTGATCAGAACCTCCGTGCAGTGCATCGGTTCTTTGCACGAACTATCTGTGGACTGGATGCGAAAAGAAGTGCATCTGAATATTCCACCTTATGCCGTATTTCAGTGTAAGGGCACCTCCGTTTGAAAGCTGTTTCAAAGCGCTGAGTTGATTTGGGTCAGCAGGGTTGCAAGCGATTGTATTTTTATTTGCTTTTGGTGTGCACGCCCTCATCTTTGAGCACCTCTCATTCCGTGGGTGGGGGGTTCCGCATGAGTCGAGAGACCGTTCGCTAACCTCGGCCTCCCCCTCTTTTTCTTCTCCCCTCATGCGCAGGCCACCGTGACGCTGAGCGTGATGAAGCCGTTAGCGAAGAACCTCCAAGTGGGGCACACGACCTTCCTGGCGGGACTGCAGGCCGTCTTCGGCACGCCGACTACGGCGGCCATTGCCAGGATAGCGCCCAACTCACCGAGGACACCCCAGAAGAACGCTCCGACGAGCGTCGCCTAAGCTGGCTGTGACATCCCCTTGCGTGCATGGGGACTACTACTAAAGCGTGCCGCGTAGAAGGACGGTTCGCCCGCGTGGCATCGTGCATCGCTCACCGAAGAGAACGCTTTTTGCTGCGCATGGCCGCGCGGGCTTGTGTACATACCCGAGTCAAGCGGGGCCGTTACCTCGAAGAACTGTTTGTTGAATGGAACTGCCGCCCAGAGAATGTCGTGCGTGTCCCGGCGCGATCTCAGCGGAGAGGTAGGATGAAGAACGTTGTGAACGATTATGACCACCTTGCCCCCCCCCCCCCCCCCCCTTTTTTTTTGTCGTTCTCTTGGCGAGAGTTGTTGGCAGTCAGATTTGTGATGCAGGGTATGCGAAGTTGAACGAACAAGTGTGACGTTTTGTTTATACAGGCTTCCCTTTTTTTACAATATTTTTCTACCGTGCTTTTTTTTTTGCGAAAAGAAAGCTTTTGTAATATTTTTTTTTGTAGGTCACGTTTACTGCCCCGGCCTGTGTTTGCTCTGGCGTCTTTATTGATGTAGTCCGGAACTTCAGACTTTGCACAAAGTTATGTATAGGCTTTAAGAAGTTTTGGCAGCTGTTTCAATTACGCTTGTAAGTTATTGCGCCTGACACTGCCAGAGGCAGAAACTAGATACGCGAGGTTACGACGAGACCAAGAAAGACGTGGAGAGAGTTTTTGTCTTCCTAGTCATTATTTGCTTTGTGCAAAGCATGAAGTTTCCAGGTCCTGATGGCAACGCGATCCATGCTAACCGTATTTCGTTTTACAAAACAAACAAAACAACTTTTGATGCCCGGAAAGCTTTTGTTTCCGTTATACAAATGTTCGTCTCGACGCGAGTGAGACATCCATAGAAAACTCCATAAAAAAAAAATGAAAAATAAGTCTCCGCGAGTACTCTTGCTCAAGGAAGAAAGTGCAGTGTTGCCAACCGCCTCGATTTAGTTTCTGCCGTAGGCATTGACACTTTTCATTTCATGTGTATCGTTTTGTGTCCTGCAAGGCATGCGCGACACATTTCCATCACTGTAAATATACAACTCATGTTCTGTTAGTGAATGTAAATAGTGTCATCTGTCTGTAGTCTTCTCGCATTTTGAAAGTAGCTCATACAGGTGGCCTTGTCACAATAGCTTATATGAAGCTATAACGGTAACGTAAGTTAAAGGTTTACAGAAACGCGCAGAGTTTCTGGTATTGCTGGCTGCGTGTGTTTCTTCTAGAGGGTCAGTTGCAATTTTAGGTTGTTCGAAGGCGTGGAGTTGAAATAGGCTTAGTCAACTAACAAATTAAATGCGCACATTTCATAGACGAGCTCGCGGTGATGTCAGACATCCACTGCCAGTGTCGACGGTGTTCTTTTTTTCGTACGACATCGTAATAAGTGCGAACTTCTCGAGATGGCAGACTCGAAGAAAGAAACGCCCCTCTAAAACTTCCACAGCAGTGTCAGCATTTATATAGATGCGTATTCCATGCCAGGATTTATATTTTGCGCTGCCAGAGACACAACTTCGCTCCCATATTTTTGTGCCAATGGTGCCACACGATCTCGGAAGCGAAGCGGTGCGAGTAATCAAAGTGAAAGTGCGCGTAGGAAAGGAGAGCATTATTTTTCGAAATCTTCTTGACTGCTGTGGACCAGCCAATTGTCGATCTTTTCCCCTCTATCTTTAAAGGTCGCTTAAATTTATTGTCAAGATCCTCCTCCCGAGATGTAGTAGATTCGAGGTGTTGCTATTGTTACCCGAATCTTTCAGACAGGTCCAATGCCTATTGAATAAGTCGACGGCCACGAATAATGCTTTTTTGAAAAGCCGGCTGGTGTTGAGATATATGCGTATACTTAGGGTGTGTAGGGAAGCACCGTTGTTATGATTCCTGACTAAAAAGTCGAGAAAAGTGGTCATGAGGGAAGCTAGTTCCAACTTGAGACCTTTTTGGAGGTGCTTCTCTTATGCTGTTCAACCTGTAATACGTTTGGATGCCGTGATGATGAAGGAACACAACGCAAAGCTGATTTCTTTTTTTGTTCGTGCATTCTTAGTGCTCGAACGTGTTTTGTGATGCTCTTTCCGAGGACCACATTTTTTTTTTGTTCCTGTCTGCTGCTTGTTGCAGCGATAAAGAAAATCAAAAAGAGCCAAGGCTTAAGCATTTCGATGTATAAGAGTTAGAATGTCTTATTTTATTTGTTCCTTGCGCGCTTCGGCGACGCAGAACATGTTGCGAGAAGAAGCTTGCTTTTTTTGTTGTTGTACATACTGTACCTTCACTGCGGAATTTCATCATCATCATCATACTATTTCACGCATCGCTTCATCCCTGTGTTTTGTACATAGAGTGCGCGAGTTTGGAGTTATTGTTTCGCCAGAAAAGAAAGCGAATGAAAGAAACAATAAAGGAACGTTACCTTAAACTGCTGGTCGTCCTTCTTGTGTAACAGCGGCGGCACCCAGTGGACACTGAAACTTCAATGGATGTCCGTAGGACGTCTCGAATGTCCCCAGGACGTCCAAGAGAGTTTAAGTGCTCATTGGGCAGGTTTCGCATCTCTCTGAGAAGCACCTGCCGCATGTAAAGTTCGTTGACCCGTTTAGGGACCACAAGCGCCCTTCGAGAAGTATATACTACACCCTTTTTATTTTCTTTTTCCCGACTTTCGATTTTTACAACATTCCTTCTCGCATCGTCTTCTCTCTCTATCTCTCCATCTATCTCCTATTTTTTTTCTCTTCGTTTGACACTAGGTGGCGACCGTCGCGAGCATTTCTTGGAATTTATAAACCTGACATTTTCTTCCTCTTTTACCCCCAGAGTTTAAGAGATCGAGTACATGATTCATTCGACCTTTGTTCCGCGGCATTTGCTTGGCGTTTTATAGTTATGTGGGATTCAGTGGCACGTCGAGTGCGATGTCCCATAATGGATGGCCTCGATAAATGCGTCTCTCGCTCGAAGTCTGGACTTATGGTCGACGTCGCATGGTTACGACTTGCGATTAGCGTCGCACGTATCAAAAACCAGATTCATAAGATTCATAAAATGAAACACACACTCTCCAAAATGTTAAAACAACTATTTAGTGATTTCAGATACGGCACATTGTTTATTTAATCTATAATTTCTGACGGTGACAGTCGCCTGAACAGCTCATATATAAGCACATGAAGTTATAAGCGCCTAAAGCAAAAGTTGTCGATCTTTTCAACGTCCACAGACTTAAAAAACAAGGCACTAAAATGCAATGCAGTCGATACTGATAGAGCGGGAACATTTGTTCTTGATCAGTACATAAAGAAAAACATTTTTTTGCTTTCCGGTTCCCGGGCTTTCAAAGTAACTTACTAAACATCTCTCGATAACACAGTACTAGAACAAAAAAAAAAAAATTCATCTTCCGTGTCTGAAACTTCAACTTGCTGCTTCAGCAAACTCTGCAATATGTATATACTCCATGCTACTCATAAAAAGTCGGCTACTTTATGAACAACGGTCTTCCTTAGATGCTATCTAATCGTTAAACTGTCTATGAGTTTTGTTTTTGTTTGTCATAGCTTTTTCTACGCCAAAACAAACAACCCCATACCAACCCTAAGAAAAGTTTTCTTTCTACTGTCTTTATAGGGTCAGCAGCGCTTTGCAGACGAAAAAACTCAGGCTTTTAGAGCTTCGATAAGACTTTATTAACATTGAATTGAATGTTAGCAAAGAGCTTTGCGCTGGCAGGAAAAACGCTCTTCTCTTATGTATGGCGGCCTCTCAGCTGATGAAGCGCCGCCTCACCTATAGCTTATAAAACACTCAAGCTATATGTCATATACGCAGAAAGAAAGCAGCCTAGAAAGACAAAAGAAACGGCTGTCTTCATGTATAACCACTAGAGGTCAATACGCATATTTCTGAACGTCTTGAGACAAATAAGCTCTAGCTATCACACGGAATTACCACGCAGCTGCATGCGCGCTGGCTGGATTCGTCCTAAACAGCGCTCTTGACTCGCTTGCCTTAACCATTGCTTAACCTTTGCTCATTTGTTTTGGCTTCTTTCTGCACTTCGCGCCCGTTTATACAGCCGTCGCCGTCTGAACTTTAGCGGTGTGGTTTCGACTGATACTAGCGCGGCAAAAATCGGGTGTCGTTTCGATACGGTTAATTTTCGGAATAGTCAGCTTTAGTACGAAACGGCTGATTGTCAAGAGAGGAAGATTCGTATACAGCGAACGCCCGCAAACGGCTTTAAATGTGACAACGAAGAAATTAAAGCCGCTGAAATCCACTGACTTCACTCTGCAAGGGCACGTGGGATGCCATGGACTATAGTTTCACAATTTGAATATAGGTTCGGAGCAGGAGAGCGAGTACTATGTGAAACTCTCTTTTTCGTTTATGCCAGTATCCGCAACACGGCAACGGTTATTCGTTGACGGTTATTCGTTGCGAACACTGACCGCATGCAGCCTCGCTCCACGGTCTGTTTTGCGCTGTGCGAAACGAGGACACCTGGAAAAGAGACGACGGTTCATTCTGAAAAGTAAAGAAAGAAGCACATAAAGACATCACGCGCGCTAGTCTGCCGCCTATGAATACCAAATGTGTCTGCGCCCATAGCTATGTAGCACGCGCGGCGGCAGTGGTAAAGGTTTCGCCGCCGCTCGGAAAGCATGGGACCAAGGCCGGCGGTGCCAACTTGGGCAGGGCTCGCCCGGCGACAGAGCGAGCTCTCTCGTCGGCGCTGCTTCCCTGCCCTGCCTAGCCCTGCTCTCCCGCGCGGCAGCGAGAGAGTCGGCGGGAAGTTCGGCGGGCTCCCTGCCTCAACCAACGTTCGCGCTGCCGCCGCCGCCTCGCTGACCTTGGAAACGCCGCCGAGCTGCAGCGCGCCTTTCGTGGTAGCCCTCGCCGACTGCCTGCTCCTGCGTTGTGTTTGTTTTTTCGATCCGTGCGGACGACCGCCTGCTCGCCTCTGCCAAAGCTGCTTCTCCGTGTCTGTTTCTTTCCCCTTTTCGCTGTTTTTTTTTTCTTTCCGCTGCAGCTCCATCTCCAGTCGATAAGGCAGGCCTTCTGGCCAATGGCGCACTGACGGGCGCTCGTGATATAACCGCAAAATGGGTAGTTGGTATCGCCACGCGTGAAATAAGTAAAAGAAACTGCGGTGTTATGTTTGCCTACGATTTTATACTTTTCATGTTTCAAGTTTCCTCAGCAGAAAATGGCTAACTTTGTTTTTTGTTTGTTTTTGCAGCTGCCTCTTTAGGGGTTGCATTGTCCAGAGGTTTTCATTAAACGAAACTAGAACTGCTGTAGCGAGCGTCAGCCGAATTCTGTGCAGTATGAGATTCTCTGAAATTCACGAGTCGGGCATCTGTCAACTGTTCTTTCTTTGTAACGAAGCTTTTCAAGAGTTATTGTAAAGCGGATGCGAGCATAAGAGTGAAGTGCTGGGTGCATGGTTTATTCATTCCACCTTTCGAAGGACATTGGGCGGTATATGGTCCTCTTCTTTAATTCTTGGAACACTGAAGAAATTCGAGCACGCATTTTCAGCGTGCGCAAAGCAGTATTTTTACGTGGCCTGTTGGAAGGATGCAAATTTAAAAGGGACCACATGTTTCTCAAAACGTATCGAAATAAATGTCTGAAAGCTGTTTCTGCGTAGCCTAAGAACGGTAAATGCATTTAATCATTCATTACTTTTTTTTTTTTTTAATGTAACCTCCTTTGGCGCCGAATTCCCTGTGGCTGTGCACCATTGGCACGTGACACAATTCCTTCAGATGCTCAAAGCCATCTCGTTTAGAGTCGACCGCATTCCGCGGACCAAATCCACAGCGACCCCGCCGCGTTAGCGCATGGCTGTGCTATATTCTAGGCACTATAGCTGTGCGAAGCCCCATGCAGCGACTCAAAACGAAGCTGAACTCGACGCCGCCTCATCTACCTGCTGCCCGTGCGACCGTTATCGATCGGCGGCCGGTTCGCTCTTGGAGCGAAGGACACACTACGCCAGTTGCGCAACTCCACTTGAAAAATCTTTCATTTCGTTCGACAAATCTTAAAATACCGCTGTTTGCGCCACCTATTAGCTATAAAATTAACTATTTTCATTAATTTGCAATTTCGCATTTGCGTTAAACAGCTTTTTTGATTGCCTACAGATGGCAAGCAACTTGCACAGTGTCTGCACTTTGATAAATTATCCTTTCGCGTGCTGAAACAGAACGGATAGAGTCTCGTACTTTGATACGAGAGAGAGACCGGGGGATGCCCCTCCGTGTGACGCAATGAGCGAGCGGCTACGCTTCGGAAAGCGGCCGGCGCGTTCCCGCTCGCCCGGTCGTCGCACAGCCGGTGCCGAGATGAAACCGTGGAACAGCTGCGGCGAGGCGAGCGCGGCGACTCGCGATCGCGCGGAACTCGTCTGATGTTTCGGGCACGCTGCCAAGGCTGCTCGCTCGGCTGCCTGCTCACGGCCTCAGCTGCAAAGAACAGCAACAGCAGCGTCGCTCAACTATAGTGCAGTACCGATTGAGCAATGCACTACGGCTTGCTGTTCGAGCCGCACCACCGCGCGGCGCCGTTGGCAGGCGTTTCCCGTTCTTTTCTTAAGCCTCTTTCGCTTTTAAGGCAGCAGCGGCGTAGCGGCGGCGCTGAATGCTAAGCGAAACTAGAGTTACTGTATATGCGGGAGCATATACAGGAACTCTAAGCGAAACTGCACAGAGCAGACGGAGCTGAACCTGCGGTTTCAAAGTATAATGCTGGCTGCCTCTGCAGACAGCATGAGCCATGCGCAAAGCGCTGCAGCTTACGCCGCAGTGAACCACCGTTGCCACGGCGTTGGAACGTGCCACGTTGTGCTCAATGCCGGCGCGACAGTGGCATTGCCTGTTCGTTCTCTCGCCAAGGAACCAACTATTGTAGAGCAGGGGCGCTTCGTCCGCACACGTTTCCATTGCATCAGTGTTTTGAGTGCAGAAAAAAAAAAAACGCGTTTCCCTTTTTGCCAGGTTCCGGGAAGGCGTTCGTATGTGAACAACGAGGTGGTGGTCAGCCGTTGCGTGCAAAGCCTTTTTACGGAGCTTCCGACGAGACCGCGGAACTCGCGCCAGCACCCAGGGAATACTCGGCCATACTACAAAACTATAGAGGCAGAAGAATGCGATATCCCCCACCGCACAAATCTCTCAGCAGAGAGGAAGCTGTCACTTGGAGACAATTACAAACAGGCTCTTTCCCAAACCTACATATACTAAACAAAATGCACCCTACGATATACACGAACAAATGTCCCTGGTGCGACGAAAAACGTACACTATACCACATCACATGGGCCTGCCAAAACATAGACGTGGTCCCCAAAATACAAAACCCGAGTGCGGAGCAGTGGGAGACTCTGCTGTCCAGCGACCGCTGCGAAGACCAACAAGGTCTGGTACAGCGAGCTCAACGGGCGGCAGTGGCCAGCGGAGCCCTGGACTGAGGGCAACCGACCACTGATTAGAGGCGGACGACTTCGACAGAGAAGGCTCCTGGGGGTAGAACCAAGACGTCTCTGAAGATGCCCCCAAACCGCAGGAAAAACCATTAGTGTAAATAAAGTTTTCCCTTCCTTCCTTGAGGAACATAACGCGATGAAAACATGGTCTCCCACCTCATTATTTACAGTGTATTAAGTAAAATGGCATTATTGAAAGGCGTTCCAGACTAACATGTTAGGAGCTCACGATTACGGGCCAGCTGGCTGTTTGGCTTTTTTTTACGCGCGCGCGAACACACACACACACACGTGCGAGCTCGAGTTGAAAGCCCACAAAAGCAGCAAAATTTTTGTAAACAAGGCTACATTAAACAACTGAGACAAATAAAGAGGCCACTGAGGCGGACAGTAAAAAACAAGCGCGCAAAAGGAAAAAAAAAGGGTGAATGCCAAAGTGAAGCATTGAAAACATAGACATGCAGTGTACGTGGTAGAGCAAGGAGAAATATTACCAGCCTAGAAGGCAGAACATAAAAAAAGAACGAAAGAGAAGAAATTTCTTCATATCGGTTTTCTTTCGAGGAGCATCGTCCCTCTGCATAGACATGTGTTCCCTCCAGTGACAGCTGGTTCTTGCAGGTCTCAACACAGCTGCGCGCGAATAAGAGTGGAAAAACAACGTGTACTGAGCCGCTCCCCGCGACAGCACTACTGAGTCCAAGTCGGAACACGCGGCCACCGCGTTCAGCTTGATGCACCGGGAAAGCTGCCAAAGACTGTCCGTCTGCTCGCGTCTCTTTCTTTCTTTCTTTCTTTCTTTCTTTCTTTCTTTCTTTCTTTCTTTCTTTCTTTCTTTCTTTCTTTCTTTCTTTCTTTCTTTCTTTCCTTTCTTTCTTTCTTTCTTTCTTTCTTTCTTTCTTTCTTTCTTTCTTTCTTTCTCTCTTTCTTTCTCTCTTTCTTTCTCTCTTTCTTTCTTTCTTTCTTTCTTTCTTTCTTTCTTTCTTTCTTTCTTTCTTTTTCTTTCTTTCTTTCTTTCTTTCCTTCTTTCTTTCTCTCCTTCTTTCTTTCTCTCTTTCCTTCTTCCTTTCTTTCTTTCTTAGCGTTGAAAGGGATAAGCGCGCGTAATGCGATGCCTCGCGCTTTGCATGAGGAAACACTGCATTTCAAGGGCAGGAAAGAAGGCATAGGTAAATGGCGTAAAGTAAAAAGAATACGCAGAGGGGTTCCTTCGTTCGGGAGCAGCGTGTTTTGCATTCGCTCATTTGCTATTCGCAACGTAGGGCCCACCCTGCATTTTCGTTTGTCATCTTTATGAAAATGGGCAGCACGGCAGGCAATACGTACACGCCTTTCATGCATTTCAGTATCCGCCTATAGACAGCGAACAAAAAAGGTAAAATCGTAAGTAATCTCCTCATACAACCTGTCTCCTGCCTGCAAAATGCGTATGGAGCTGGGCCTCTGAAACTCGCGACAGTATACTTGTGGTTACGAGATTCAGGACTGACATTTTCGAGTCCTTACGACAGACTCTGGGGTAGTTACGGGAGACACTTCAATCGCGTATCCCGGCCGCTTCTCTTTGTTGCAACCGAAGCTCACAATGCGCAGTACCTAATAGAAATGCCACCGAAAGAAGACGCCTGTCCTTTGAAGGAAAACGCCTCTCCTGTTGAGCAAACGTCCATTGTTCCCAAGAAACGCTGCTAATTGCTCGAAAACATTCTGTCGAAGCTCACCGCTAAAGAGACGTATTGCATCCAGATGTCACGTGTCTGACCCAGAGTTCTCGTAAAGTAAACAAAACAACGAAAGGTTCAGTCGACAGGAGTGTCTAGAGGTACAAGTGTTCTTCCTTGTTGGACGCAATGGTGACCCGTGTGCTGTGCGATGTCAGTGCACGTTAAAGAACCCCAGGTGGTCGAAATTTCCGGAGCCCTTCACTACGGCGTCTCTCATAGCCTTAGTCGCTTTGGGACGTTAAACCCCACAAAAACAAAAACAAACAAACAAGCAATGGTGACCGAGAACTCCATCAATCACAGTGGTGCAACCCGAGCGAAAGATGCTAGTCGATGAGGCACACGCCAAAGTTTAGGCAACAACCGAGCCGTGAATGGAAAGACTTCTTACGAGTATACGAGAGGCTGGTTGAGTCCAAAGTTGCAGAATCGAACCCCGACCGCGGATGCCGCATTTCGACACAGGCAAAATGCCCGTGTGCTGTGCTTTAACAGTGGCTTTTAAAGAACCCCAGGTGGTCGAAAATATTCCAGAGCCCTCCACTACGGCGTCCCTAATAGCCCCGTGTGCATCACTGGGATGTTAGGCCCCATATACCATACAACAGGATCAGCCCGCCGCTAAAGTATGTACCAGGAAATTTCGTTGTGGTGGGGAGGCGACGCGCACATATGTGTTCTAATGAAAATATCAGGGCTTCATCGGCGTACTCAGTCTTTCAGGAAAACCACTTCAGAGAGAGCGTGGTACATACTCAATTTTCTCTTCTGTGTTTTCTTGTATACATCTTGTGCTGCTTAGTTAGTCCGTAATAAACGGTGTTGTGTCTGCTGCTTGTGGTGCGTTACTAGTACGGCGATGACATGGCTCGCGAGCTCCCCTGAAGAGTGAGACTCCCTCACCCTCTAGGTCACGCACATTGCTCTCGATCACGGAATAAGATAGGCAGGAGCACTGACTCCGACCAGTTCCTCCTGGAGAGAAAAGACATCGATCGGCACTTCTCTTGTGACGTCACACACCTTGCCCGGGTGGCCATATCACGGCATGAATATCGAACACAAGGCTCAAGAAGCAACGACGGCCAAGATTACGCCAAACCCGAGCGCTGCCTATGAGGCACCCCACCAAGCTTTCCCCGGTGCAGCAAAATTGATCAGTTCTTGTAAGAGGAGTCGGCGCTCCTTTCTATATTACTCCGTGCTCGCTATCAAGCACCATGTTATGAGCGTATGATGCGGGGCCGGTATAACAATCGGACAAGTACGCCATTGTCCCTGAGACACTTTAAGGCCGTTGAAGCATTCTTCGGTGCACTCAGTTTAGAAGGTTACACCGGCAGCCTTTTGGTTTATTGGTTGCTTGGGGTTTAACGTCCCAAAGCAACTCAGGATATGAGGGACGCCGTAGTGAAGGGCTCCGGAAATTTCGACCACCTGGGGTTCTTTTGAGCCCCTAATTCCTTTCTCTAAGTTATTGTTTTGAACGTGTTCTTAAATATTTTCGCATAGCACGTAGACTGAAACGGCAATGTATCTGGAGATAGCCTATTTGTAGTGCTCGCTCGTATGATTATTTTTTGGTTTGTTGTAGCAATTTCGGGGTACATTGCACGATACAGAGGGAAGCTGCGCAACTTTGCATATATCTCAGGAATGAAAAAGGCGCTCGACAAAATGAGAATAAGTATGAAAATTTTCTCCAACCGCAAATACAACAAGGACAAGTAAAGTCGTCCACAGATCTGTCAGAGCAGAGCGACGCTGCCGCTAGATGTCACTGCGCGTTGCGGAGCGCAGACGGCAAGGAGTTGAGTGCTCTAGACAGACGTGTGGACGACTGTATAGCATATAAACAAAATTAAAAGCAATTTTTTCAAAGGCAGTTTAAAAGCGGTAGAGTGTCGGTCAAGGCAGAGCCGCCAAAGAGTCGTCTGCATACGCCGTCGCACCCTGGAGGGAGGCCCCCTTCGCGTGGTTTGGCCGCGTAGCCTGAATTGTCGGGAACAAACGGCTCGCTTTCACCCTCGACGCAATTAACCGGGCCGCGAGGGAACTCACCGAGAAAAACAAAAATTGAATCAGGGACAAGAAAAGCCCAGGCAGCGGCGTGGCTCCACCAGCTCGATAGTAAGAGCGGCAACGTAGTTTGCCGCTGTACATGCACCAGCCACAACATGCAAGCTTGCGAGCCTCTTCACGTTACTCGGCGGGGTAGGAGCAATGTCAACGATTCGCTTTGCTTCTTCGACTATTCTCCAGCGTGAGGGGGACAGAGCGGGTCAGGGCGGTGCGTTGTCGGGCGGCATGCAGATTCAGGGGAATCCTTTGGGTGACGTGTGCGGTATTTGTCCCAGCGACCCAGTATGCCGGCTTGCGCGCGGAGAGGTATTTCGGCGCAGCCCTGTGGGGGCTCGGTACCCCTCAAGCTCAAAGCTCGCGCGACATGTGTGTCGTCGTGCTTCGGCTGACGCCGCCCATAGCCAGTCTCGAGTGAGCGAAGTCGCGAGGGCTTTACGAGCCGCGACTGAGACGAACAGCAGCTGCTTGTTTATAAGCGGGCACCAGCCCCTCCCTCGTGGAGACCAGCTGTGCGTGTTTGATGGTCCGAAGGTGGCTGCTGGAATAATGCAGCGCTTGCTGCTGTTGCTGCGCCAGCTGTGTCAGGGCTAAATCGGCTGACCTAACAGCACAGAGTGAAAATTGTTTACGCAACTCTCATTTCGTCATATCAAAGCGCTTTGTCAACGACTTGTCTTTTCTGCGTCTCATGGGCGCATCTTGCATATAACTAATGCAGCGTGGATGTTGCATTGCAAGAAGTTGTGTGTGACTGTGTGTGCGTTTGTGTGTGTGTGTGTGGGGGGGGGGGGGGGGCTTCAGGGATAGTTTAATGCATGGAGCTCTTCATTAATTTAGCTGCATGCATCGATCGGGAGCCAAATCAGGCTGGTATCATGCTGAGCCCGGGCTGCCCATATCATATGTACCGGTCATCAATAGTATTGGCACCCTCCGCACGGTCATCCAAAGAACGCAACGAATGCCTGCGGCACGTCCCTCCAACGCTTTCCCTCAATAATCAAGTACACGTGCACTCAGAATGGTCATTACGCTACCAAATAAAGGTCCCTGCTGTAGTGCATTGAGCTAACAAGGCTTGAAGCCCACATGACATCGTCAATTTCTTTCGGAAGGATGGCCGATTTGGCCAATGAAACCCTGCCCGAGTTGCAAATACCTGGCCTACTACGAAGTCCTGGTGTTGTATACTTGTAGCCGAAAAGCACTACGCATTATCTCCCTTTTCCAAGTTCCAAGCCCCTAACGCGTTCGAACACGAACATTTATATATCTCAACACGCAGTCCCCGAGGGAACACGTCGGCGATCTACTGAACGACGTAAGGGCTGCCTTACGCGAAGACACGTCGTGTTTCCTAGCCTTATTTCAAGCGCAAGCCTGCTCCGTTCTCGCTGGAGCGATAAGGAGAAGGAAAGAAAGCAAGAGACAGAAGAAGCACGTAAACAGAGTGACTGACTCGGCTGCGCAACAACACCGCGCGACGCGTCACCTTACGGCAGCAGCCAGGAAGGCAGCCAGGCCGCGGGTAGAGGCGTCGTGATCTCCAGATCTGAGACGCGTGCTTGCATTCCCTCCTGGATTTTTGTTTTCTTTCCTCTTCAATCTCAGCTCTCCTGAAACGCGTGGAATGAGCTGCCGGCAAGCAAGCCAGCAGGGAAAGGAGCGGGGAAGAAAAAGAAGAAAAAAGTCGTGAGCGATGCGGGTCGACACCTGCTGCTCGCTGAGCAAGGCGAGCTTGCGACTGAAGCCGCGGCCGCGGTTGCCTCCCAGACGCGCGCGCGCGAACTCAGACGCCTCGGAAGAAGAAAAAATGTAAAGGAGTGCAAGGCATAAATGAAACAAATCTAGCAAAGGAGAAAAAAGAAAGATCTTCATGAGGTGGCGTCCAGCTGCGTGACGACGACGAATATCGCGCGAGCGAAACGCAGCTGCAGGAGGCGTCGTCTCCAAGCTTTGTTTGTTTTTGGCGGCTTCTTGTTGCCTCTCCCTTCCTCGTTCTTGTATGTATACGAAAGGAACCGACGTAAAAGTTCACGCAGGCGTTGTCTTTAGGAAGTTCGACACCACGTGAAGCTGCGGTCATGAGACGTGTCGATGACTCCACAGAGGAGCCGCGTCGTCTGGAAGCCAACGGGTTTTGTAGAGCTTGTTGGGTACTGTCGCTTTTATGTTTATTTCATTCTTTCGGCCGGCGAATTGTTGCGATGCGCTTGAGAGGGAAAGGAATCCCTCGGAGAGCCACCATGCTGGGTACATTTACAGCAGCTACGGGCTATGCTTTGCGCTGCAGGTCGCTCTCGTCAGCAGCGTTGCCTCGAACTATTCACACTTCATCTACAGGCGACTGAACTGCGAAGTTAAATCGTTAGGCAGGAGTTAACGAACTCCGACTACTCCGTTCCTTGACGCCGCTTCGCCCAGTCGAACACTGAAGGCGACAGATGAAGATAACGTTGCACCGAGGACTGCGGTACTGTGGCGGCTTAACAATGCAAGATTGTCGACTTGTGTCGAAAGAATTGATCTCGCAGCAACAATATCTAAATAATTCAGTTGCTCAGGAGCCCACCACTTGACACAGAATAGTATTATGTGCGAAAAATATGCTGCTGCTTCCTTGCGAATGATAAAACGACGGCTTGTTCGGGAGGTCGTCGACATAGAAATGCGTGGCGCCTTGACTGTTTTCGCTTGGCGTATCCAAGCGTGCGCTCCGTCTTTGCTACTGACAACTATCGGCGCTAAGCGCTGAAGCAATTTACATCCTTTGATACCGATAAATTTAAGTTGATGTTTTGCATAATAGGCTGCATATCAATTAGAAATGCGGAGGGTGTGTAACGAAGAATGAACAAAACCTGACGAACACAGTGTTTCAGTGTACGCCTACGGAAGTGCGAAATATTTAGCAGGTAATGCCTTTTATGAGCTTAGCATTTGAAGCTCTTCTGTCAGGTAATACACAGGCTAGAAATTCGGGAGTATGCAGTAGGTTTTATTCATTGCGAACAGACGAAGTGCGAATGCTTAAGCAGGGCTTAAAGACAGGGGGGTCTCAGATCCTTCAACAGTATAGACTATGAATCTGAACCCCCCGTACTAGAATCTAGGGACTGCATTAAGCCGAAGCAGGAAACCATTTTTTATTCTTGTTGTCAGTGGTGGTCGGAACATTTCTCCTCTATCGTTTCGAGAATTTCACAGGTATTATCATGTTTTCAATACTCGAGACGGACAAAAAATAAGTCAGCCGCTCTACATAAAGGCTGGAAGAAAAAGGGGAATGCCGTGCTTTCACACAACGAGCACGTCCAGACCGAGCTGACCACTCAACGAGCAAGTCAACAACGACCACACCTGACAGAGCGTGGGGATCGCTCGCTTCAGGTCTGTGTCATAAATTGAGCAAACAATCACCTTAAAAAATTATGCGTAAAATAGGCCGCCAGTCGCTTTCTCTCTCGTTTTCTTTATTTCCTTCTCCACCTGTGCATGAATCACTAGAGACCCTCCTTCGATGGAGCCGCACTGAGCTTACGAGAGACGGTGTCTGGCGTATGCAGTGCGCTCGACCGCGATTCCGGCAAAAGCATTCCGCAAAGTTTGGTTCAAACGGCAAGCTCCACAACCTCGAGCCGATAGTGAGCTCAGAGTACGAGCGGCTGCTATCATGGAACTGCCTGTTCAAGAGATGTTCAAGGCCGGCTGGTTGACGGTATGGTTTCTCTGAAACTGAAGTGTATACAGTGACCACTTGCACAGTCAATAATTTTCCTTCCAAGCTATTTAGGGGTTACAAAGGCATTACAATTAAATGACTCTGACATTACTTAACCTGAGATGATTTGTTCAGTAGCATACACCAACCGCTCTGGTCCCAGTGGGAAGCTGTCCTGACTAGCACAGGCTTGGACGACAAGTGTGACCTGATCGCCCGGGCCACCCAGATACCTACGGCAAATGGGTTCTTGGATTAAGGGCTCCATCCTATAGGGACCTCCCTCTTCTCATTTACACATAAAAGAACTCTTCTCTCTATCTCTCTCTGTCAGTAGCAAGAGCTTGAAATGGGCTTGAAGGAGCCGTTCTTGTCACTCCTTCTGCAAAGGAAAAAGAAAGGAGAAGATGAAGACATTTGCGTCGCTTATTTTTATTTTGAAACATTTCACAGTGCAATAAGTAGTAAGAGAGAAGGAGCGTGGAAATAGGCTAATATAATGCGCGTGCCTTGAAATGGAGCGTCGTCAGGTGAAATATCGCGTGTCCACAAATACAAGCTTGGGTGTCCTGAAAATTATAAGGTCACTTCTGCGGGCCGCTTGTATACACTGCTAGTGGGAGCCGAGCCTGCATGCGCTTACTTCAAATGAAGATTCATGATGTGCCTGTGATGAAACAAAAAAGTTAATGGTGGCTAAATAAGCACAACCACTTAAAACAAACCGCTGCTCTGGTTAATTGAATCAAGCGTGTTTAATTCTCAGCGAACCTCTATATTTGAGTGTGAGAAATGAACTTCTGACGTTAACTAGATGTTCTCGAATTCATCCTTTTTCGTAATGGTTTCTTTTCGGCAGGTGATATGCCTTTAATTTGTTCACTGAAGGAGGATAAGAATGAGGCGGAGCGCATTTGGTACGTAATTTCAGATAATTAATGGCAGTTGACCAGTATTTCTCAAGAGAAGAGTATATAACAGCTGTATCTTACCAGTACTCACCTACCCTTACAAAATGGTCGCTACACAGTCTATAGACTTGTTATAGACTCTATTGCCTTCCTATAGATATTTCCTTTTGTATATTCATAACCTATAGACTCTAGAGAAAAAGTGTACTAAAAGCGTCTGGTCATAAATCTATAGATTGTATATAGACTGTGTATAGGGTTTGTATTGCGTAAAGGCTTGTCTATAGGATCTGTCTGCAGAAGGTCTGTACACTTCATAGACAAAAGTCTATGATGGAGAATCTATAGACTGTCTATCTAAATAAATTTTTTGTAAAGGATGGAGCCGAATCAAGAAGCTAACGATAAAAACGTGAGGGCACATCCCAGCTCCGCCTTAAGGGTATGGCGATATAGCGTTACTTGGTCCCTTCCACGTCCTGGGGCCCTTTTAGCCAATCACTTCGCGAACACTGACACAGTTCTTTCTCTCACCACCACACAACTCTTAATCTACCCTACCCTTAAAAGTACAATGCGTTAGCATTACAGACCCCTCCCGCGCAAGTGCTCCTGCTGTGTTGCCCAGGTTATGCCTACATGCCCATGTATGCGGAAATGGTAATTCGCTACTTTACATTCGTAGATCCCCGGAAGTCCTTGTACCCTTCTTGGCGCAGTGGTGCAGCGTTTAAGCGATGCGCCACTGCCCTGCGATGGTAGCTGCTGCCACCGGTGAGACTTGTGCGACCCAGGCTGCTCTTCCTGAGCAACCTCTCGCGACCAATCATTAATTTAACTGCCACCTGTAATGCTGGGCAGTTTTCTCAAAACCCGATGGGCGGGTGTCAACTGCCACGGTAGGCAGGGTGAGATGACATAACTGTTTAAGCATGTTACTACGCTGCAAGTCGATTAAATATATTTTAATGCATTGATAGAATGAGTGAACAGTAAACGATGCTTTAATTATACATGGTAAATTATTCTAATAGGATGTGCCGGCAAACATGGTAGTAAATTTTCCACATTAGTCCTTACTTTAAACAAATGAATGTCCTTACGTTGTTAGAATCTAGTAGATTTAGTATTTAATATTTAGGATTAGTAAGCTGAGCAGTAACGGCTTCAATACGGGCATGATGATCAATTAGTTTGTGCATAATTATAGACAATTAGAGACTCAAATGTTAGAGTGGAAGTATGCTCAAGCTGAGATATAGTAGTGAAGAGTGTGATTTAAATGAACTGAATGACATGAGCTTGATGGCTTCGTTATGAAGGCGCTGAAGTCTTTTGGTATGTGTGAATTATGTATTTTCCCAGCAAGACAAACAGTAATTAAAGTGACTATGGATAAATCCATAATATAATGAACGTATGATATGTGGCTGATAAAGTGCACGTGTTTTGATTATGGCATGTGTTTTGCCTTTGATTTTAAGAAGCAACAAAAGTACTAACAAAAGTAACAAATGTAGTGACTTTTTCCCCCACCGTTTGTTTCATTTGAGAATGAAGCTGTCGTCATCATGGTACATTTCAACCGACAGTTTTAGCATAGCGTATACACAAGGGCGTCCGCAGAACTTTTTCCAGGGGGGTGCTCCGATGGCCGTGTATGGAGCAGGCGGTAAGTTAGCACCAGAAAGGAACTATTTGTGGTCTAAACTGCACACATGAAACAATAATTAGAAGCACTAAATTAGCGCTGGGCTTTGGAACAAACAAGAATTGAACTCAATAAGCAAAATCCGATAACTTAATATCACTTAAGCGTGCTAATGAAGCTGTGTAGTTGTTTTCTACAAGTGCATATATAATATGCGTAATTCCAGGGGGGGGGGGGGGGGGGGGGGGCTGCATGTCATTGCCGCCTGACTGCTGCCGGTACTACTTTGCTAAAATGCTCAAATATTAGGGAGTTTTAGAATAGGGGGACCGTATAGGTTAGGAGAATAGCGGGGTGCTAGTGCGCATGCGCAGAAAAAAAATGCCCCCCGGTTTATTGTTCCACGCATGCGTACTGGCGCCTCGCTATTCTCATATCCTTACCGGCAGTGTCCCCTTGTTCTAAAACTCGCTAATAGAGACATTTAGAACAGGGGCACCCTATTCTCTAAAAGACCCAGTATCTTTTGCAGCCATACTTAAGTGAGGAGTCAACGAGATATTCCTCTCATCCTTTTCATATTACTTCTGCACTTCGCCAAATGACTCGGTTAATCGTTCCTTGCAGCCAGCCGGCAAAGGACGTTGGGTGTTGGCCCGACGCCTTTGAAGCGACCCAAGCAAAGCATCTCGGCATGCCTTTCTCCTTCGGTTGCTGACGTCACGGCGCCGTCACCGCTGGCGTGCTTCAAGGAGGAGGAATTTCGACGGGGGAACACCTCCGCCTGTTGCCGCAGCAGGATATGCACGCGCACACAGGAGCCAAGCAGAAGGCGGCGCACACGTTAGATGTCCGCGTCGCGCCTGCGTATACGTTCCTACGCGCTCTACGCACAACACAAGGGCCCCGCCTGGCGGCGCTCTTGAAAACCGACGCAGCAAAGCCAACTTTGCCAGGCTGATGCAAAGCAACGCACAAAGAACGCTTTTTCAAGGCCAAGAGCGAGACTGGCCGCCACGGCGTCAGGAGGAAAGCGGCCAGTGCAAAGAGAAGCAGAAGAAGCCAACGAGCGAGAAACTCGTTTCTGGACGACGGCCCGTTCCGACGGAGTTTTCTTGTCTTCTTCTTTCTCCTTCGCACACCACTTTCCTTTTTTTTTCTCGGCCCTACTCTGTTCCGTTCAGAGAGAACCGTGAAAGTCGTCTTCGCGAAGTGCTGATGGAAGTATAAGGTCTGTGAAAGGGTAGGGTCTGGAACAGCTTCGAGACGTTGGTCAAAAGCAAAAGCTGCAGACCAGCCAGCTGTTCTGTTTGTTTATTTTGCCCGGCGAGGCCCGCATCGGCAGACCAGTAGGTGAAAGTTGCGCCAATACTGGATGGGAGCGTGGCCCCTTCGGTCAGTTCAAGTCGGCGTTATCGTATTCCTGTCAGCGCCCGCTGAGCTGGAGATCACATTCATCATTATGCAGCAGATGGTGGTTCTACATCTCTGCCATACGTTTATCGATTCGCCTTTTTGTATGCGGCGCTCGCCAAAGCCGAATGTCTGTTGGCCTTAACTGAGTGAAATGATGGAGAGATAAGTGAGGCGAAAGCTGTATTACAACCGCCAGAGGGTACACTGCGAAATGACAGCGGGCTTTGACTCCGAGCATGCGTGCTTGGCTGACTCCATTAACGCGAATTTATGCATCTCTGTTTTTACATATCATGCACCGTGAACGCATTGAGAAGGCTGATCGCGAAATGGGCGGGGGTGGGGGGTCATGGCGTTGTGAGTTTCAGTAATCTATTGCTTTTATTTTCTATATAATGTAAATGTGCAGAAGGTTCCTGTGCTAGCAGCATTTTAAATCAGCGTTACTATAAAGCGCGTTACAGGTACAGCTAACGTAACTTCACATGGCTTCAATGGCAGCCGGCCGCACCCTCCTCGTTCACTAGAAACCTCAGTCGTCCTTCACCTCCGCTGCTCCCCCTCGCTCACTAATTAGGCTTTCCCTGAGTTTCCTCCTACCACTCGAACAGTCAATCTGTGACGTCACATGTTTCAACTCGACGTAGAAGTGTATCCCCTTCCCGAGTGTGTCTATAACAGGCTCTGGCCTGTATTAAGCCAGCATAACCGCTGATGTAGAGGTTGCTCGTCGGACTGCAATCAGTTTTACAAACTACAAACAAGTTTGACAAACACATACGCTTACAGGACTTCGATGCTTCGATGGAATTCGATGCTATTCCCTTTTGAAGAGTTCCTCAAAAACAATACGCCCTAGCTAGGAAACCGTGCATTGGGTGTTACGTAAAGGCGACGAAGACTTTCAATACGACGCTCGAAAAATTGGGTTCGTGCTTTCAGAGATGCAGCCACTTTGTTCTGGACTATTTCGTCACTCACAAGCTATATTTTCGCATGTTTCGAAGGTAGACATTGTAATGGAAGATAGCTTTCTTCGTCAACGTTTTGTAACAAAGCAAAGCTAACATCACAGCTCTTTTGTTAACATTGTCGAAAAATGTACGTGCTTTCGCAATGAATTCTCGTGTTTCGAGTATAGTAGTACCTCATCTAAGCAGAACAAGCACACCGCTCATATTGTGTACGTAAAAGGAGCAGCTCTTAGTCGCCTTTCATTTTTCTGTCGCTCTTTCTTTTAGGGGGAGGTGCCCGAAAGGTTATAAAAAGGGACGCAACGCCGCATTGTGCATGAACCACAGCCGGTTCTTTAAGTTCCTCTTTTCATTTGAATGGTGGCATTCAACGCCTATTTGTCGCTGACGGCGTACTTTTGTGAGAGCACTGGTATCACTGTGAGCAGTGCCTTGCGCTACGTGTCACAGCGTCCTCCAGGGCTTCTCCTTGACGCCCAGGCAGCGATATTGTTTCTATCTTTTTTTTTCTCAACAAACGTGCGACGTTGAAAAGCTTAAAACACCAGAGTGCGAGTAAATGTCTTAGAAAGATGATGCTGAGTAAGAGTGATTGCTCAAAGCCGCTTGCGTAAGGTGAGAGCTGACTGACTTTGACAGCTCGATTCGTGGGTGTGCCTTTGCGTCAACATCAGCGCAGGCGGCTACGAATGATATATACCACGTGTTCGTTGCTTCGTTGCATCCTTGGTTCTTCAATCACAAAGGGACGTGATGACAGCAGCTCTTCAGAGGGAGAGAGAGAGAGAAAGAGCAAACCTTTATTAAGCAAATAGAGAGGATGAGTTGGCGCAGATGGTGAATGCCGGTATCTTCTTGGCCTGCGTCCCTATGTCCGGGATGCCGCAAGATCCCACCCCTTCGCGAGCCCGGAACTCCGCTATAGAATTTAATTTCTTACCTGCATGTGATCCTTGCTCCCACCTATCTTCTCCTACCTCGTCTTTTTCTCCAACCGCCCCCATTTCGCTCCCTCGGCGGAAACATGGAGGTTTTGTACGCTGTCTGGCAGTAATTTACAGACTGCCCGTTCTGCCTTCCTTTTGGTTGTCTCAAATATATTCGCACCTAAAAATGATTACCTCGTTACCTTCACAAGGATAGAAAGTTTCATATGAGTGTTTTCGTTTCCATCTCACCTCTCACGCCCACCAGCTCGTCTTGCCTTTGGAAGCATCAGTTTAATATCGCACTGTCCACAATCCGACCTTGGAATATCGACGACGTTTTTTGTTGACTAAGTGCTAACATTCTGTTGAGTGCGTTCTGTTACCTTCGGCTTGTAGCAACGTCTCCTAAGCTTCGCTTATGTGTCGAAAGGGTTGCACAAACAGAAGAGTTGTAAACACTGATCCGTCTTCCTGTACTTTACGGGTGCTTGTTGTTTTTCGTTCAAACATAATGGCGACAGTTGTGGGCAATATACGAGGAATGTGTATTGGTATACAATGACATGCATGTGGTCCAGATGTGAATATCTCTCCGAAAACACGGCCTACCTCTTTTAAGACGCAGACATTCGCGTGTCTTGCTATTGAGACATGTTTATCCTCTCGATCAGAAACATGTCTAGGCGCTGTCACCGGCCTTTCCAAAGAAGCGGAGTCATGGGATGCTTGTCGCGCAGTAGGCTAGGGCTCCAGTTTTCAATATGCTTGTTTTTGCGTTGCTCCTACGCATAGACGCAAATGCTATTGATTTACATACTGCTTAATTAGTGATCGGGAATACCGAAGTCGACGAAATCACGCTGTACTGGTATGCGCGCCCACTTATATTTCCTCACTTATGTTGGAATACGGATCATTATCACTCGAGCTGTCATGAATAGGAATTCTTAACTGTCGCCTATGAGGTAACGGAGTGGATTCCACGAGAAGGCAAGCGTGACAGGGGCCGCAGAAAGTTAGGTGGGCGGATGAGGTTACGAAGTTTGCGGGAACACGGTGGGCGCAGCTGGCAAAGGACAGGGTTAATTGGAGAGGCCTTCAGCAGTGTAGTTCGGGCACTCGCAAAGAAGGTGTCCAATAGTCTCTGGAGTGTGGCACTGTGCGCAACTTAGGTTACTTTCGATGCCGATCTTGTGAAGATAGTGTTTGGTGTAGGCAACGCCAAGCCGTAGCCGGTGGAGTAAAGTCCCATGACGTCGCACCACCATAGATGGCAAATGTAATCGTGAGCCAGCGTCAAGCTTACAGACGCGGTCCTGTTGATGACTCGAATCATGCCAGTGCGACTGCATTGCCGCTTGCATTAAATGCGCCAACAAGGCTCCAATGTCTGATCTAGAAAAGGCTATCTCAATGAAAGCACCATCACTATGTGCCATCCGAGCCTCGGCGTCAGCACGCTCGTTTCCCGCTATGCCGCAATGGCTCGGTATCCATTGAAACTTAACGATATGGCCGCGGTGGAAAGCTTCGGCTAACAAAAGCACAATCTGTTGAACCAGCTGCTCGCATGCCCTTGGTTTTGCATAAGTTTGTACGACCTGCAATGCCGATCTCGAGTCGCAGAATATAGTCCATTGCTGCGCTGGCTGGTGACCAATATAAAGGACGGCTTCTCGTATGGCTGCCAATTCGGTTGCCGTAGAGGACGTTTTGTGCATGAGCCTGAAACGGTGACATGAGGCATTTCCTGGCACTATCACCGCTGCAGCTGAAGAAGTGGTCGTCACGGATCCGTCCACGAAAACATGTTGGGTGTCAGTATACATAGATGTAATGTATGACAGCGCCAGCTGTTTCAGTCCGACTGTTGGAATGTGCGTCTTCTTTGTTATCCCTGGGATTGTTGTCCGTATAGATGGTTTTGGTACTGCCCAAAGTGGCACCTCCGCAATCTGGTGTGGCGCGTAGTTCGAAGGCACCGCATTGCGCTGCATCCAAAGGGCTCTGGAAAAGGCTGCATCTGGACGCACCGCACTAATGTTGGTCAGGGGGTGATGACGATGCCTGGTCAGATACTGCTGAAAGAAGAACATTGGAGGCGAACGTGAAACAACTGGACTCTCGCCCTCTCTCTGAGGAAACTCTTCTGGGCGCCAGGACGAGACGTTCTGATTGGTGGCGTGTGATAAAGGCCCTGCTCAACTTTTTGTGTGAAACAGGCCTGGATACTCGTCTGTGACCGCCTGTGCACAACATACATGGTTAATGACATGTGTCGGTGTTTGTGTTGCAGACACCAGTTTTATTAGTTTTATGTGCGTCTACTAACCGCGATGCGAGTGCCAGCCAGTGTGGTGTGTGTGTGTGTGCGTGTGTGTGTGTGTGTGTGTGTGTGTGTGTGTGTGTGTGTGTGTGTGTGTGTGTGTGTGTGTGTGTGTGTGTGTGTGTGTGTGTGTGCGTGTGTGTGTGTGTGTGTGTGTGTGTGTGTGTGTGTGTGTGTGTGTGTGTGTGTGGACATCACCCGTGAAACTCATTGTATTATGCCATCATCAGCCTTCATTCGCACTTTCCTTTTCCTCCTCTTTCCTTTCCCCTGTGTGGAGTAGCAGGCCAGGGCCATGTTACCACCGGCCGACCTCTCCACCTTTCCCTCATTAAAATTCCTTTCTCTCTGGAGAGGCCTTTGCCCTGCAGTGGTTGTAGTCAGGCTGAGGATGATGATGATATTCAGCCAGCCACGGCCACCATATCTTAGCAATTTTCCGTGGACGCAAAAATATACATGTTGACTCTCTTGTCCGCGGCTTCCTTCACTCCTAAATCTCTCTCTCTTAATCCACTTTATCTTAAAGTTGCACAAAGGACACAGTAAAGCTGGCCTGTTTAAGAAGACGACGATGTGCAATGCACAGCGTGGGAGTCTGTTGTAGTTTAACTCGAGGCGTGATCGGTTGCGATGGCATAGTGCTCCTGGGCAGTGGCCAGCAAAGCTGATCTGTTGGCGCCGCCACGGGTTCGAATCCCAGGCGCGACGATACTTATTTTCTTTATTTATGTATGGTTTCGCCGAGGTCACCCTCAAGGTTAAGCATCACAAAAACTCTATGAGCCGGTTGGACCTTATGGAGTAGTGCTTTTTAGCTCGTAAAACCCAGGACTCGAGGTGAAACAGTACAAGCTAGAAATATTGTTCTAAGCGCTCGTCCTTTAGCGCGATGTTTTGTATTCTATGAGTATAGGTGGCTCACCTAGTAAATTAAAATATTCAGTTCCTAGGAGACCACGTCTCTGAGACACCTCTCACTCTGGTGGATGACGAAAGGAGCTCAAACTACTTTTTTGCATACCCATAGAGCTGTAGTACGGGCCTAAATATTCTATCGCTGGAGGTCTGCTCCCCCAATTCTTGTACTTCGCATCGCCGATGTTACCTGTGAATGCTTAGGCATCAGTATGGCGTCGATGTCTTGTGTCCTACCATTCGACGCCACAGCAAAATTCAGCCCCTTCCAACAGAGACAGGAATTTCAACCGGATTTCAAAACAGACCCTGTGGCTTTGAAGATAAAATTGATGATAGACACATGCGGAGCGACCCACCTCCGGTTTTAAGATGAATTAACAACACAAAAAAAGGAGCCTTCTCAACAGCTGCACTCGTGTAGAAAAACAACGGTTTCATTTCAGGAAGGTTGATAGTGTCGGGTTTCGTCCCCCTCAGCGACTCTATGTGGCTATTTCTCTCTTTTTTATTTAGTGTGCAGGTTTCTCCATGATGTTCACTTCCGTGGACATCACAGAGAAGTCGTGTCCACATAACCGACCAATTTCCTGAAACGCAGGATAACTCTAAACCACAAGCTAGACGGGAGCATTCTCGACGGCAGCGAGGATTATTGCGGTACTCGAGGCAATCGAGGGTTAAATCTCAAAAACTAAAAAAAAAAACATGATAGAAAAAAAGAAAAGCAGCAAGAGCGATCAAAGCACCCAATCTCATCTTTTTTTTTTTCGATTCAATTCGTAGAACCATGTCAAATCGTCCACTGAGCGACAAACAATTTACACCGCCATCCACTCAGCTCCACTCATAGACCGACGAGCAGTGCGGCAAATACGTCGAAAGTGAAAGTGGAGCAAACGCCTACAAAAAACTAAATGCTGGATATCGCCGTATGTTACAGTCACTGTCTGCGGTGGACAGTTTACATCGGGGAAAAAACCCAGCAAGGTCCAAGTAATGACGGTAACGGCCCCCAGCATGAGACCCACATGTCTCCCACGGGCGTAACAAATAGCAGCATTAACGCAAACAAAGGAACGGAACTGTTTTGGAAGAAGCGAAGCCTGCAGGGATCGGAACAAAGAACACTATACCTTCCGGATCGCTTGGAAGAAAACCAGTCACGTGACCAGAGGGAAAGTTGCCGAGACCAGCAGCACGTTTTTCTCTAAAGGGAAGAAGGTTACTGGCGCACAGATTGCACACATGTGGGGCGAGTGAACGACGACGACTGAATGTAGGCCGAGGAGAGGAGGGTAGATACGAGTGCATTTTGAATGGCGAGCTAATGCCTATACCGCGGTGACACCTGTTTTCACAGGAGGTGGAGTCACGAGGGCCTCTTTTCAATAAACAAGGGGCTGCTTTCTATGGAGTCGAGATCAAGTTGTGGCCGATATGACACGCACCTGGTATATTGTGTTGCCTAATTATGCCTCAAAGAACGGCAAAAGCAAAAAAGTATGTTGTAGAACTTTTCAAGCGTTCCCACTTGTGACTACAGCATATTGAGCATCCGACAGAGCTCAACAAATAGCGCTGACTGTCAGTGTTGCTCTGCCGACGCCATAGGCCAAGTAGTTACAAATAACATTGCTCATGTATGTATTGTTTCGCCGCTAAAATGTAACACTGGTTCATTGGTTTTTTACCGAGCGGAGAAAGCTCAAAAATCGACGATGACGAGAGGAAGGACACTTGACACGATGGAGCTCACTTTTTACTATACGCGCCAGACTGCATTATTAACTGCCGTGGTGGCTCAGTGGATTTGGTGTTCGACCGCTGATCCCAAGGCAGCGGGTTCGATGCCGGCTGCGGCGGCCGTATTTCGAAGAAGGAGAAATACAAGACACGTTCTTATGCTGTGCGATGTCAGCGCACGTCAAACAATCAGGTGGTCTAAAATAATCCGGAGCCTTCAACTGCGGCGTCCCTCAAATCCTGGTTCGTTTCGAGAGACTGAAAACCCCACAATCTACTAAGATCACATTACATGGTCGTATGAGCTGTAGGCACCCCATGCACCATGTACACTATGTGCATCACGCCCACTGTTTGTACTACATGGTCTAAATGAGTTCACATGCACTTATGAGGTCACGCACATTTAGGGAGAATTCACCTTGGTGAGCTCTCCTCTAGCTCTCTTTCCTCACCACTCTCTTGCATAAAAAAAGTGGTAGGGTTTTAACGCAGTTAAACCGAGTAGAAGTGCAAAAGCATGTGTTTAGCCTTGTCGTCTCATCGGCACGTCTGGCAACGATATTCGACCCAGGTTAAACTCTGATCGGGGTTAATCTGATCTCATCTGTTCGCGTCGCAGATGGGAGTTGACGAAGACGGCGATGTGCAGTGCACAGCGCGAGAGTGTGTTGCATTTTAACACGACGCGTGTTCGGCTTCGGCGACAGCCTGGTGCTCTCGTCCAGCGGCCAGCAAGCTGATCTGTTCGCGCCACCGCGGGCATGTAACCGAGTCGCAGCAAAGTTTTTTTTTTATTTCTGCATGACCTGTTGCAAGGCTAGGTTTTGCGAAGGTCACCCTCAAGGTCAAGCTTCACACAAATTAGGTGAGTCGGTTAGACCTCGAGAAGTATAGTGCCCCTTGGCACTAAAAGGCATTTACCGCGGGAAGAAAGCGACGCTCGCGCTTGACCAAAAATGTGAAAGCAATGTCATCACGCAATCGGCACGAGTCCGCAAAGTGTTTCCTGAAATCGCGTTCGACCGCCTCGCTTCCTTTGGCGACTGAATTAGCCTTCGCGAGCTATCAGTAGAGAACTTAGTGCTCAGCAGCGAATATGTTGCGCACTACATTACCGCGCTTTCAGCCGCGCGAGGAAGTAATCTTTCCAGAAGGAGGTCGAAATAACAGCTCGTCACGCTGGCTCGTACTTCGATATAGGAAAAAAACGGAAGTACACGCCCCGAGCAAAGCAGCAACAACTACGACGACGAGCGCAGCACACAGCATCAGGTGACGGAGTAGTGAGTAACGTAGAGTGTCAGGTGGCGGCCAGCGACAATAATAAGAAGCGAGCGTGCACCCAGACACTGTTTATCCCGGGCGCGCCGGCGACACCGTAAGTAGAGACGCGGACTCGAGGTGCGCGAGCCTCGGGCTGGGCTCGAGGTTGAACAAAGGAGGCACGACCCTGTGGAAGAAAACCCATCACGTGCGCAGCGGGGGCAAAGCGCCACGCGCAGGGGACGATCCCCCTCCCCATCTCTCTCTCACTGTCTCTGTTTCTGTTCGTGCGTGTCTGTTGTTTTGGCGCGGCTGGCACGGCACGAACTAGAGGCTGCCGGATAAACACGCACACTCATACTATCCGCGCGGAGCAGCTCCCTTTGAACGCGCGTTTCCACAGAGCGGTGGTGCGACCTCCATCTCTTCCGGGCGTCAGGAGACGAGCGTCGTCGCCGGCATATTACGGGTGGGAGGTCGGGGGAGAAATAAATCACCGCGGAAATCGCCGGGCGCGATGATGCCTCGCCTCCGAGGGCACAACGGGAGGATGCCATCCGTCAGCGGATGCGTGGGTGCGCAGTCTGGTTGTTTTGTTTTCTTGACGTCTCGCTTTCTCTCTCTCTTTTTTTTTTTCTCTTAGACGGCCGGAGCAATATGAGCGGACATATTCGTCTTCTTCAGGCTGAATAACGGCCCACGAGCTGAGAACAGAGCTGCAGGATCCGGTTATATCCTTCGGCTGTCGAGTGTATTGGAAAACTGTCATTTTCCTTTCTTTTTTTTTTTCTTTTTTGAAGGAACAGCCGCTGCGGTTTCAACGTTACACGGAAGTGCAGACGTCATCTTCGCACACGCGATGCCGACGAGAACGGCTTTGCAGGGAGCAAGCTGTTCTATAGCTTACTCCCTTTTATGAAAGGGCGTGCTCCAGAGGACAGCTTACTCCTCTTTTGCTCCTTTCTGTTCAGAGTGCAGGACTTCTTTCTGCTGTTTTATTTTTCGAGCTTTAAGTGCGAGCGCTATGCACTCAGCAACGACAGAGGCCGGAGTGGAGGGCTTGAGGGGGGGGGGGGGGGGGGATTTACTCGACTATCCGTTATTATCTGACGTGGAATTAAAGTCTCAGCACAATCCTTTTTTTTTTTTTGTCCCCGCATGATGAGCTATCCACCTCTGCAGCCGCGTGCTCTCGGAGAAGAAACTACAAAACAGCCGAGGCACTTTCCGAATCCTTCTGGATATTTTCGATTAATAAAGGTCTTTTTATTCTTTGTGATTCTTTCAAGCGAAAGACTAACAGTGGTAACAGCAGCTTGGTGCATTCGCAGGGTTCATATCCAACAGTTAAGAATGTCACGAGTAATTTTTTTTTCGTGAAATAACAACCTTTGTTTTATTTGACCTCCAGTGGGCATTACCTGCCTAATGTGTGAACATAAGGCGGCTGTCGCAACTTCTGTAGATGTTTTTGTTTGGTTATAAATTATAATAAAAATTAAACTAAGTTTAAAACGTGTAATGGTTCGTGCTCATTTATCGGGGGTTGACCCTGTAGGCTCTCGTTATGAGGAAAAAAGGGTTCTGGAATTCCTTACCCACCGTGTCACCACGACAGGCGCAGGCATAGTTCCCCGCGTGAAAGCAGTATATCACGTCAAGCGTGCTCTGCGAAAACTTTCCACTGCCTGTCAGCCAGCCTTAACGGCATCGTCCAAAGTCCCGTCTCCAAACTGGACTGCATGACGCCCAAGCGCGTCCTTCGGTCGTGCCGTTATTCTCGGCCGCCCAAAAACAACTTTTTTGTGCCATCCTTCGGAAAGTGCCGGTGATGCTGGAGCACTCCGTTGTTTGCTCGTTGCTCCGCTCTCGGGCTCCATTTCGCCTGTTGGCAGACTGCTCACCGTTCAGTTATGCTTTTAGTGCGCCGTTTTTCTTCCCAGGAAACTAAACGAACTAAACGAACAGACGAAAAGAAAGAAAGAATGATCGAAAGAAGGAAAGAAAGAAAGAAAGGAAGAAGGAAAGGAAGAAAGAATGGAAGAAGGAAAGAAAGAGAGAAAGAAAGAAAAGAAAGAAAGAAACAAGGAGAGAAAGAAAGAAAGAAAGGAAGAAAGAGAAAGAAAGAAAGAAAGAAAGAAAGAAGGAAAGAAAGAGAGAAAGAAAGAAAGAAAGAAAGAAAGAAAGAAAGAAAGAAAGAAAGAAAGAAAGAAAGAAAGAAAGAAAGAAAGAAAGAAAGAAAGAAAGAAAGAAAGAAAGAAAGAAAGAAAGAAAAAGAAGGAAAGAAAGAAAGAGCGACAGGCTCGGGCACGACGCCAAATGAAGACAGCTGTCCTCAAAAGCCTTCGTCTTGTTTTCGTCTCCTGTTCTCCTCCGCGTCCAGAACGAAGGGGAACCCCTTGTCAGGGGAAACACGGAACACTTTTGTGAAGGCACTCAGTGACTGACAAGCTCCGGTCACAGCAGCAAGGCCCAGTATGCAGCCCGTTCCGTTAACGCCCTCTTGCAAGTGCCCTCACAGCGAAGCAGAGGTGTCCGTATGATGAGTTATGTGCTACAGCTCAAGGGAAGGGCAGTGAAGTCTATGGAATGACAAGTGAATATGACCACTGCGTTGTATGCTCATATTCAAGTTTTCATTCAAGGTTAATTGGAGATACGAGTATATTAGAGAAGGCATTGTTGTGTTTCGAACTCGCTGCAGCGTTGCCAGTGGTTACGAAGATAAAGAATTTTCCTTTTATAAAGAGTAACCAGCTTTAACGTATGAGCGTTGAACACGAAACAATCGGATACACGAAATCACTTCCGCGTTCTACACAGGTTGGAACGCTAATAAACTACCTAAACATAGAAACGAATTACGGTAACCAAATGTGACATTAAGATTACAAATGACTGGATCCTCCTGATTAAAAAAAAACTGAAGCGTGGCCGTTTGAACGAAGAGTTCCTATCAGTCTCGATTCAACAATCACATGAAATGGCTGTTAAAGAAACGTTCTTTCAGGGAAGCTATACTGCGCAGGGTACCATAACGACTTGATGCAGTTCTTTCTCTGTATATTCTTGGGACTCGTCGAGAGTGGCTAAAACGACGTAAACACCTCATTATCTGAGCGTTGCGGGTTATCTAGTCCTTGTTATCCAGTGAACGTGGCGGATGGTGTAAGAACAGAACAAAATCAAAGGAACTGTAGCCTACGCCCACCCTTTTCGCTTTCAGCCGTAATCCTATGCAGATTAGAAGCAAGAACAAAGAAGAAGACACGGCAGTGACACAGCGCCACGTGATAGGAGAGTGACAAACATGATGAGAAGGAAATAAAACAGACAGAAAACTGCGGGGTTTTAAACGTACACGGGTGGCGTTTTGGCTACACGCTTGGGTGTTTTCAATCTACATGCGGAAGACGGGCGGCGAGCTGCGCCAGCTGCTGGAGCCTTGAACTTTTAGTACTTTTCCGCAGCGCACCTCTGGCTCGGAGTCGGCAGCGAACCCAAATACGTGCGTCAGAGGGTCGCGCAATCCTGCACATATTTCGTTTCTGCCGGTGGTCGCTTTCTTTCTCTTTGTTTTTCTCTTACTCCTTCAGCATTCCTAAACACTTCCTGCTGATAACCGGCGGTGGATGTTGTGTGTTATAGCCTGTTCTTTCTCATGCTCTTTGTATCAGATTTTTTTTTTTAAAGTTTTACTTCTGTCTTGTTCAAACTTTTCGTCTCCTTGAATAATATGATGACTAACGCAAGTTGAAAACAACGGTAAGGTCAGCAGTGTGTGCGTGTGTGTGTGTGTGTGAGAGAGAGAGAGAGAGAAACTCAGTGAGCAACTGAAGGAACAAATCGCCCACGCGACTGAAGAAATTCACGAACAAACGAGCTAGGGAAATAAATAACTAATAAACGAGCGAGGAACAAATAATGAAGGTTTTTTCACGCTCGTTTGTTTTGTCCTACTTTCTGCTTTTTTCCCGTTTGTTTTATTTTTCCCCCCTGATGCGGAATACATTGCCGCAAGGCCAGACAGCGTGACTCCACTGCTTCAAAAACAAGTTAATTTTTTTCAATCAACTGTAAAATAACAAACCACGAAAGATAAGCTCACGTGAGAAACACGCGCGCACGCACGCACTATTCGACCCCGCTCTACACAGCAAACAGCGGAAAAATTTCTCCACGGCCGGCGTATATGTCGAGCGAGGGGGGGGGGGGGGGGGGGGGGGGTGCGTGAGCAGCAGCGTCAATGAAGCCGAGTTGCGCGACTGTGGTGCAACTGGGAAGCAGAATGAAACGCGGCACCCTACGCGGTCGAACTGTTGCACCCTAGCGGGCACACTGAATTATCTGCGCCGAGGACGAGCCGCTACGCATTGATAGGCGATTGCTTGGACACATTTCAATTTACGCAGAGATATGCGTTCGCCTCGAGGGCCGCCGCTCGGGCTGTGCTTAACGGATAACTCTGCGCTGGGACGATCTTGATAAGCCGGATTTCTAATGCGGTATAGTTAAAAGCGGCGTTGCGGAGACTTGGGGGAAAAGAAAGTGCTAGATTTGAACGTAGTTAAACCGAGGAGACGTGCGAAAGGTGTTTAGCCTGGTTGGCTCATGGTTTTGCTTTACTGTGTCGTCGGCATGTCTCCTGACGATATTAGTTAGATAGTAGTACTAGTTGATGAAAACGACGCTGTGCAATGCACAGCGCGAGAGTGTGTTGCAGTTTAACACGATGCGTGATCGGTTCCGGCGATTGCATAGGGCGCTCGTACAATGACCAGCGAAGCTGATCCGTTCGTGGCGCCACGGGTTCGAATCGCAGTCGCGGCAGTATTTATTTATGGTTTGGATGACATAACCCTCAAGTTCAAGTTTTACGTAAACTCGATAAGCCGGTTTGACCTCGTATAGTGCTTTCGCATGAAAAAAAAAAAGTAAGAGAAGAAAACGAAATAGCCGGTTGTTGTGCATATCAGGACGTAACCGTAGTTATTGGTTGGTACCTGGTGCTGTTTAGTGCAAGTTACACTTTCGTTATACTTTCTTATTACTTCAATGTAACTACCGACAAATGTCAGAAAGGGCCTTCTGGTCAAGCTCTGCTGTGATATAATTAAAGCCTGAACTTAGGCCAACTAAAACATATAACTTTTCCAGACGAACGACGGTCACCACAGGACATAATTTAATAGGCTGAATGGCACTGTATTTGCGGTAGTAAGTGGCTCCATTTGTTATCCTCAACTGTCTAACTGTTATTGCATTATAAAGAGGGAAATTACAGAGACTTGTGCAACGAAACTATTTCCCAGAAGGAAGCAGGTGAAATATGGCTAAAATAATTTCTTCGATGGAGGTGTTCCTGCACCAGGAAGAGAAACTAAATCACCCGTCCTGCGCCCCATATACTCTTCTGATAAAAGGACCTTATCGGACACAAGTACTGGCTCGCTGGGGGACGACATCAGCTGTGGGCGACATCTGTAACTGAATATTTAGATGCTTGTAGTTCTCATGGTACTAGCATCGTCTTGACTCCTTAGCCTTTTTCCGGCAGTATGCACTTCAAGCGCACGCCCTGTGATAAACAAGAAACGCATCCAGAAGCAGTACGGGCATATTCTTGGCTCCATTCTTGCTCGACTGAACTGAGCAGCAGTGATGTGAGGCCAAATAAACAACCCTTTATATACACTGAACGCTGACTGAGGAACAATTAACTACTTCGGGTAAGTTTCTAAAGCGCGCGTAGTATGTCCCAGTCCGGTTCAAAACGTGCGGTCAAAGTTTATTTGTCGTGAAATACTCATAGACTTTCCTCCCTTGTTCAAGCCGAAGAAATGGCAGCGACATCTGTACGTATCGTCCGTGACAGATTGCAGATTCTACGTGACGTGACTATTGACGACGTGTTCTTATTGGTCACCTGTAGTGAACATGGCAGGCTCTTTTTTTCCTGGCCACAAAATGGCCACGTGACGTCAGCGTGCTGGCTGTTACAACTTGTGCTCTTGCTGCTACTATTACTACTACAACAACTACCACTACTACCGTTACTACTATGCTACCATTACTGCGACTACTACTGCTACTATTACTGTACTACTACGGCTACTATGCTGCTACTGCTGCTGCTACTAGTGCTACTACTATCGTGCTGCTACTGCTGCTACTACTACTGCTACTACTATCGTGCTGCTACTGCTGCTACTACTGTGACACTACTGCTACCACTATGCTATTATGTTACTTCTACTGCTGCTATGCTACTATTACTGCTGCTAGGACTGCTACTACTACAGCGACTACTACCGTGCTACTATTACTATGTTGCCACTGTGCTATTACTACTACGGCTATTAGCCGCGGCCACGTGGTAGAGCACCTGCCTCGGCTACGGGAGGTGGTGGGTTCGACTCCCGTTACCGGCCGGCCACTCATCGGTTTTCACAAATGGGTTCAATCCATGGTCCGACCTGGTGCTTGGCTTCCTAGGGTTGCATGGCTTGGGAAAGGAGTCGGCGCCATCAAACCCCGTCACTGTGGGCTTTACTACTACTACTACCCTTCCGTGAACCGCAGGAAACCTCCGTGGTACACATTAGTTGTCAAAGTGCAAAGATTTCCTTTTATTTCATCCTAAAAGGGCTCGCTGTCGAGCTTCTCGGTTTGAAGTCATTTTGGTTAAAAGGCACTTCGTCGTGTCGTCTTCTTCATGTAAAGTGCCATCTCTGCGTCGTTTAACTACGAATGTATTTTTTCTTTATTTCTGCTTCCGTAATCTTTCCGACGAAAGCACCGCCGAACAAGCAACAGCTGAATGCGTTCACTGCGCACGGCGCTTGGTAACACGCGCTTAGCTACGATGCTCTTTCGGGGCGTGCCGCGTCGTTTACAACCCTTTAAACACGCGGGGCACCGGGCGAGCCATTTGTTGCGCGAGTGCCTACGCGAGGCGGGCGGCGGGAGACCCCGCCACTTCCGGCAAGCCAGCGTGCATGACGACAACCAAAATAGCTTTCCTAGCTCGGCCTTTTTGCGCCGGCGCGCTTCCCCTCAGCCCCATCTGGGGAGGAGGCCTTTTTTTGACTGCTTTCTGCTCCATTTTCTTCTTTGTTGTAGCGCTATTACTCGCCGGCAGCTTGCTTGCTCAAACGAGCTGAGTTAGTGGCTAACAAACCTAGAGACCTCCTTCGCGGTAGTTGTGGGCTAGACTTCAAGAAGCCTCGTCCCTTGTTATAGTAAGAAGCAGGCGCGAAATACGCTCCACGCCACGGGACACTTCACGTGTGGGGCGAGACAAATGTGAAAGCGAGGTTTAAACAAACTATTAAATAGAAGCAGGCCTTTGAAGACGACACAGAAGACTGTGTAAAGATTGTGTTCATTCAAACTCACCCGCCTAGCTGATTTTATACGGTACATATCTAGCAGCATTTTGTGTGTGTGTCTTCTCTGATGTCTGTGCTTTTTCGCGCCGTGGTTGAACGGAGAGGAGGGCAGAACTTGTTTTCGGCATAGAGTTAGAATGGAGTGGGTAACAACGGGTGGAATCCTTCGTCCACGATCCCATTGCAGGCTGCAGCGGTCAGGTTCCTTGCAGTCAGGTTCCTTTGACCCTCAAAGCGAGAGCTGGCCAACATCTCTTCTAATGGCTCCTTAGTAGGCTGGTTAATTCTAGGAATTGCCTAAATTTGTTGGCATTCCCAGACCATGTGACATTTGTGGATTTCCTATCAGAATGAGCGGTTACTGCTGTATAGCAAACGGTGGATTTTGCTGAGGAGATTGAGATTATGGAAGGAGATAGTCTGAAAAGTCTCCGTAGGATATTTTCCTGTTCCCTGGTTCGGTATCTTTTTGTAATGGTTCTATAATAGGCAGCAATTTTATTGTGTGTGTGTGTGTGTGTGTGTGTGTGTGTGTGTGTGTGTGTGTGTGTGTGTGTGTGTGTGTGCGTGTGTGTGTGTGTGTGTGTGTGCGCGCGTGTGTGTGTGTGTGTGTGTGTGTGTGTGTGTGCGCGCGTGTGTGTGTGTGTGCGTGCGTGTGTGCGTGTGTGTGTGCGTGTGTGTGGAGGGGGGGGGGCGTGACTGCGCTCTACCTAATTTTCTTCCGGTTCTCGGTTGTGTAAGCCTCCAGAAATTTCATGTGCAAAGGTGACGCCGGGTAGAGATGAATGTCCAGGTGCTAAAATTTAAATACAAAAGAGCGCGATCATTAACAACGCGCTTTACCACTCACTAAAATTCCCCGGTATGTATTTCCTAACCGTTATCGCCGACTGGCATCAAACAAATCAGCAAGCTCATTGTGGCTCATCCATGCAGGCAACAATCATTTTCACTAGACCGCATCAAAATATTTTAATGATTTCAATCCATCTCCCACTGAAGCTGATAATTTATCACCCCCCAATACCCAACAATTCTGTACTTAAGCATTTTCCGACGAGAAAGAATTCATCAACACAATTTTTTTCATACTAGTATATTGTAAGATTTCACTATAGCAATTACTACATCTGCAGACCTACCGTGAGCCGGCTCGCATTTTTTTTTTTTTTTGCTGCATTCCCAATTGGTTTTCTACGGCAGTCTTAACTGTTCGATGCGAGCGAAGGAAAAACTTCAAAAGAAAGATTTTGCTACGCATAGGAAGAATGGACCGTTACCTTCAATATTTTCATAACAGTACCTTACAATATTCCGATATTCAAATTTTTTTGTTCAGGAATGCTGGACATGGGTGCAAAGCTAACTTCTCTAGTCCAGAATTTGTACTGGTTGCCGTAACTACCAGTAGCCACCACACGCTGTCAGTGGTCTTCTGATTTCCAGAAGAGGGCAAATACGGGCTGGTTGGTACATGTTTTACGAATTGGAAAAACAGCGCAATCAAAGACGAGAGACAAGAAGGACAAAACACCAGCGCTGACTAACAACCAAATGGTTTATTGCTACAGGTGAGGCAGCATATAAATGAAATGGCATGGGTAAAAACACAAAATAAGCATGAGAGAAAGATACCGCACAACCACACAACTTGACTAAAAAAAGACACGTCACTGATTAAGATACGCAAGTTCCTTTGATAGTAGATTTATCGATGGGCTGCTGATACAGGTGTTACCAAGCTTTTTGATATGGCAAGCCTCCGAAATGAGCCTTGTGGTCTCATCTTTATAACGGGCGATGATAGTGGTCCGATTGAGGTGCGCTTCGCAATCTTCACACTCAGCACAGTGCACAGCAAGATGGTTTCTGCGAGACTTGTTCTCTATATCTTTTGCATGTTCACGCAGTCTATCGTTGATGCATCGTCCCGTCTCACCGATGTAGAAACTGCCACAAGAGGTCGGGATCTTGTAAACGACACCAACACGACACTGAAAAAACTTCCGCTTATGCTTCTTCTGGCAACCTTTTTTGCTTCCATCCTCATTAACACGCTTGCACAATCCGCTAAGTTTATTCCTGGCTGAAAAAACCAGCCAGTCTTCTGATGCTTACTCTGCACTACAGGAACTACACTCTATACAGAAAGGAGTAAAGAGAGAGTAAAGTTGTCCTCTAGCGCACACCCTTTTATTAAAGGGAGTGAGCTGACAGCTTACACCTTTATTTACTCCCATATAGGCGTATCCATGTTTAGAGTGTACCACTATTAGACCTAAGCCTGGAAAAAAACCATAAATTCCCACACAGAACCGAACAGTTAAACACAACCCCGGTACCGGCGTCTGGGCTCGATTCTAATGAACTGTGCATACACCGACACCGGGGCGTTTATTGATTACTCGCCCGCCTCGGTCCGGAGCGCACGGAGTCAACCGTGACGAACACGGGATATTCACTGCGCGCACACTTAGTGCCGAGCCAGGGCGAAACGAAGGCCAGTCGATACTGGCTGTCCTTCGCGCCGTAGTTAGTGACTGGCTGCGAGCGAAACAAAAACTACAAGGCATCAGGATGTAACACGACCGGCAAAATCGGGGCTCTAAGGGGAAACGTAGCTTCTGTTGTGTGGGGCGTGGGCGGGGTTGTGTATGCCTTTGTGCTGCACCGCCAGGCACCAAGGCAACCGCTCCACCCAGATTTTTAGCCCGCTGCCTGAGCAGGGTGGGACTTGCAACGATCGATACTGGAGCCTTAATTCGGTCTATGGGATGTGAAGGTCTGCTTCCAATTATAACTGCTTGCTTCCTATAGAGTTTATAACAAATGCGAGATAACATCATCTGCCTTTTTTTTTGTTACACTTGCAAATTATTTTCTGCGTTTATAAAAACTGTCATCGTTCTCAGAAGCCTTCAAAATTTCAGGGTGGATGTTTGGATGAGCTGGTAGCTCATGATGAAAAAACTGTAGCGCTCGAAACAAGGGCACAACGAAGACGACAACACATGCCGTCTTCGTTGTGTCCTTGTCTCGAGCGCTACAGTTTTTTCTTCAAAATTTCCTCGTCATTGATTCTGAGCAGTTAGCATGTGCACATTTGTTTCTCCTATGTATACTCTCTACCTGAGGATTCCCCGCCCTCATAGCGTTTTATTCTGCAATATTATTCCTTTTGTTTATACTTTTTCTTTCACAAATAATGCAGGTTTTTCACTTTCTTTCATTCGTCATTCCGTCCAGTCACTGCTCTCAGTTTTTCTGCATCTTGCATTAACCCACCAACGGTCCATGTATGGACCTTCAAAATGAGCTCCTCCTCTGAATTCCCTGTTCTCATTGTGTATCTTTTTATTGTCGCGGTTTAAAAATTCGGCTGCTCAAAGGCGTGTCAGATGCTACTCTCTAGTTAAGTGTGGCAGCGATTTAACGCTAAACTGCAGGCCCAAACGAGGAATCGATGTCGCATGGGAGAAGAGATATCCACACAGAAGAACAATCATTACAAACACAAAGATGTTTTAACCGCTCGAAACTATCAGAAGCCGATCTAGTTCATTAGTTCATTCGGTGTTGTCGTTGGCCACGAACGGAAAATCTCTCGCACCAATTGTGGGGGAAAGGACAAGGGTTGAATATCTTTTCTGAGCATTCTTAAAAAGGGGTTTCTTCTTATTTCCTGGCACGAAAAAAACAAAAAAGAAAGGCACAAGTCTATGAAACCAAGGAAGCATGAATGAGTATATTTAGTTAGTAGAGATGGAAAGTAACTCAGAAATGATTTAGAGGGTAAATGATTCCACAGAAAGCAGAAGAAAGCCCAACACGCCATCAGCGCAAACCGACACCATGACTTCCGCATGTCGCGTGCGATGCTTTACCGACAGTGAGCTCCGATGGTTTCTTCTTTCGAAGTCGTCATTTTCCTTACCTCGCTTTAAAGTGAGCAGACTGAAAACTAAATGAGCAAACTGAAAGCAGCGCAGGAAGCAGGAAATGCATAACATCTCGCATTTACCGTATTAGGCCCGTATAGCCTTAGATGCAACATATTGCCGTCAGTTCGCTGTGAGCGTCTCGCCTCTCGCATCTGTTACGGGCGTCGACAGTACGTGGAGCATTTCAGAACGGAAACGGAAGTCTTCCTGTCCACTGCCGTGACGGGTGTGCCTCATCCGCGATTTTCGTTTTCTTCCTGCTCGACTCTCACGCGCTTTAACGCATACTTTGTTGCCTTTTCAGAGGTATTCACGTACACGCGTCTTTGAATTACTTCGTCCCGTTCTCTAGTAAACCCTGGATGGCATCTGGACAGCAATTCTAAGGCCAGTTTAGTTCCAAAATTATGCAGAATGTTTGGGGAATATGTGCTTGCGAGTTGAAATTTGAGCTAAACCGAACAGTCGCACTTATCTTTAACCCCGTAACGAGCGAAGGCTCATGGTGAAAATTTGAAATTTGTAAACCACAGCCTAAGAAAAAATACTGTAATAACTTCAAAAGCAGAAAGTCAGGTTAGCTAGGGGGCTGATCCTACTGTGTCTATCGATTGCTGACATCGTTGAACATCGAAATAATTGCTGTTTCGTAGCGTAAAACGCCTTGCAAACAGGTCACCGAACAAGCGTAGAGCGACACTAACTTTCGCGTCCACGGTTCTAAAAACGATCGCAACATGCAACTTGTACCCAACTAGCGCTCCTTATTTCGACCTCATTTCGAGCATCAGTGACCATGACTTGCATGTTCAGTGCTAGTTGCATGCCTAACGCAGTCTGCACTTGCCCAGGAAAAGCCATCGCTACATGCACCAGACGATGCTTTTTCATCGGGATGCATTTCGCTAATGCAGGTTACTACATAATTAGGGACGATTAATTCCTTTGCCACAGAACCACTTGCATATACCTCCTGTGGCGTTAGTTAGTCTCGACAGTTATCAAACAGTGTCAATCACCAGCTCCGGTGTCGGAAAAGGGTGATTAACAATTTAAAAAAATGAGCTAAAATATTTACATAATCCCTAAAAGCTCGTTAGAGAAAGTTTTACCAAAGGCACCAAAGGAATTTAAAGAACAAAGAGAATGTGCACTTGGTTAGGCACTGCCAGTCATGCGTGACATGTTCGCCACGTTTCGATAGTGTTCGAATCCTAGGCAGAAGCAAGTATAAAACGGCACGTGAACTCCTGGAGGCCTTTCACATAAAGGGAAAAGCAGATTGCTGCATTAGTGATGCATCCGTTCTTTTGTACGCTTCGGAATTCAACCTTTTTGCGGCATTATGATAAGATGTTATTTCTTGGCACGTGTTTGTTATGGTTTTCTTTCTGTAATGCGCAGATGCGTGAGCCATTTTAAGCTCGAAATCTTTTCGCAGTAAACCAGTTGTGAGTGCAGCGTTTGTCCGTGTTTCTTGCGTGTTCCTTCTACGTGTGTTTGTGCTTCTTCGCTGCAATATGAATCAAGATAGTTTTTCCTAGTTTTTCTTCCTCACGAAACTTCTACTGAAACTTCTGCTGTGGATCTTTACCATTGTCGCCACTTTTTTAGAGTTCCGTGCTCCCCGCTAAGCCTTCGATAAAGTCTGCGTAGTGCCTCGCGACGCATTTTAGGCGAGAACGAAGCGTTCGGGCGGACCAAAAGAAGTCAAATCCGAAATAGTCGCCTGGCAACGGCCCAAGCGTAGCAGGCGACACCGGCTTTCAGCTTCTTTTAGTTTTTTTTCCAAACCTATACTCTTTCCCGACGCACTCCTTTCCCTCCGCCCTCCCCTATGCGTCCTCCTTTCCAACTGCGGATTGAACCCCCCCCCCCTTTCCCCCCAGTATCCTTTCCACCGTGGACCTTTTCTGAAGCCCAACCCCCTGGGCTCACACCGCTCACAACGGTGCGGGCCGTTTCCATATTTAAAGAGGTCTTCCTCACCCGCTAAGCCTGCCTCCCTGACTCGTGGCTTGAGCGCGGCCTACACCGACTACGAGATGGTCCCGAGGGTTTAGTGATGCAAGAGTTTAATCGTGTATAATTCGGCGCAATTAAGCTGCGCTGACACAGGCCCCGAACAGACGCACATTTTTTTTTTTTTTCAGCGAAGCCCTCGCTCACGCTCAAATTAGATTTACAATTGCTATATCCAGGTGCAAATCACCAACATTTGCCTTAACCCATTGTCACTAGCACCCGTTTTCGTTTGCATTGGTAAGTGAAAAAATAAATAACAATAAAACAACGAAGCTGGAAGATGGTCCATCTCTCTTCGTGAGAAGACTTGAACACTCCTTACATAAATGTGAACAGGGTTGCACATAAAGTTTACGCTCTCCTCTCTGCTTACTGAGCGTGTGCATTGTTCCGTCTTTTCTCTTCTTATTCCCGCTCTTCCTTCCCATTGTGTTTTATATGCGTCTTCATTCCTGTGTATTCCTTGTCATTTTTTTCTCGCTCAGACAGCGCTAATCCTCCTTGAAAATACAGCTGCAGGCTTGTTAACTTCCCTATTCCTTTCATTTCTCGTCTATGTTTTCAGTGCAGAAATGTACTCGCAGTTTTTGGCATGCGTCGAATTCGCGGTTTTCTGTCCGGGCTGCGTGTTCGCCAAATGCAGCCGGTACAGCCAGCGATGACAGCGCCGCCCACCGGCAGGTAGCAGCCACATTAAGGCTGGTTATAAATATTCATTCACAACGCCGGCTTGAAATCGCCGCTATGGCGCAGTGGATTAGGGGCACGTGTTGCGTATGGAAGGTCGGCCGTTCGACTACGCTCTCTGAACTGTAATTTTATTGTTTTTTTAATTTAATTTTTTTCCATTCTTTCCCTTTTAGGTCGCAAATCGTGATGCATAGTGGCATATAACGTCGTTTAAGAGGATTTATTATCCCTTTTAGGTAAGCCGTTGTGACAATCTTCAGTCACCGTGATCAATTCACCCTGGTTTCAAGCCTTGTGGCTGTACAGGCTGCAGTTGGCGAATACGCGTCCGGGCTCGGGTACCATCGTAGGGCTAGCTTGGCCTAAAATAAAAAGCGCCCACGCCTTCATAAGCGCACGTCGTGTACATGAAAACGATGAAGAAGGTGAAGAATAGAAAGAGGAAGCATTTGATGAAGAAAAAATCGGCAGCCGAGGAAAGTGCACGCGCACATGAGAAAACTCGCTCTCGCCACAAGCACAGAGGGCCGGCATCTCACGTAAGCGCATGAATGAATGAATGGATCAATCAATCAATCAACCAAGCAATCAATCAATCAATCAATCAATCAATCAATCAATCAATCAATAAATAAATCAATTTTACTTAGCTGTCCAGGAGTGACCAATCGTTCATGGTACTGGCGCAGTAATGACGATGGTGAAAACGACCATTATCATGATAATGACAATAATGACTGCCTCCCACCGCGAATCATGACCACAACAGCACAGATCATCGGCTTAATATTGGAAATGTTTTGGTAAAGGCCAGTCCTGAACAGGACGAGAGTGAAGCCGACCATTTCCAATATTGGGCCAATAATTCGGCCTGCTTGAGGAGCGTTCACATTGCCGTCTATGGGTGCAAGCAAGCGACAATGAATGCCCCCACGTGTGAACGTCGGTGGCGCGGCGCCGGCGGCATTACAAAACCAAAACGCGCTCTCTCTGCGGGCGAGTCTGGGCAGGGAACGATCACCCCGCGCCTCCGCCTCCCGCGCTATCGAAACGCTGCAGGCCGCCCGGTCTACGAAACAACGTCGCGTCCCGAGCGCATTGCCACACGGCGCAGAGCGGCTGGAATGTGTAAGCCACTGATATTATGCGATGCATCTGAGGTTCGATGGAGTCCCGAGCGCATTGCGCCCGTATGCATGCACCGCGAAATCCTCTCAATTATTAAAGGGGCACCATCCGCCTCTCCCGCTCAATCCCGTTGCGCTTTCGCGATGATTACTCAGTGCAACGCCGTAGTTAGATGTTGAGCAAATCGCCATTGGGGCACGTGGCTTTGACGGGTAACATTGTTTCCGACGCGGATTTACGTTGTCAGTTACGGGTGCCGTAATTTCTGTTTCTGTGTTCACCGTGCGACAATATGCGCTTTTTTTCTTACACAGTCACGGAATGGCATTTCGCTGGTGTTTTACAATGAACAGGGACGAGTTCTTCAATCGATGGTAGGGTAGCGCAAGACTGACTGTATGCTGCAGACAGGCATTACGAAAATCTGCGTATAGTAGATTAATTGAGCACGGTTTCAGAGCCCAGTTCTATTAAAGTAGTGCCATTAAATTTCGCATTAACAACTGAGCAAAATATCAAAGGGTGCCTGTTTGTTTGTCTGCTAGTTTGTTCGTTTGTTTGTCGGTTTGTTTCCTTACTTGATTAGTAAGAAATGCCAGCTTTCGAACATAGCTAGTGTGACCTTTCAAGTCCATTGGAAACTCCGCGCAGCAGCAGTGAAATCAGTTTATAATTTTTTATAATTCCAAAAATTCAATAAAGCAAAGGGGAGCTCCGGAGACAGTACACTATGCTCCCGGCATACGTTGCACACAGTTCCTGTCGTACCTCTACACATATAGTCAATCTTTTTCTTTCTAGACAATCAGGGCTTGGCAATGACACCGTGATGGAATAGCGAGGGTTGCCAACAGGAGGAGGGATTGCCCACACTGAAAAGGAAAATAATGCGCGGGATTTTATGATAGTAATAATAAAGACCGAATGAACTTGATGAGAAAGAAGCAATGAGCCGAATGAAAGGTAGAGTGAAATCCGGGGAGGTAATCTCGGATGGGGATGTTGGTCACTATTTTAGGGACATAATAAACATGTGAAGCAAAGTGCGAAGAATGCAAGCGGATTAGGATTGTGTCGAGAAGATGAACCAAAAGGAAGAAAATTAGCAAAGTCCTCAAAATGTAACTAATTTTTGCTTGGTTTGAGAGAACGCGTAATGAGATTGTAACTAATGTTAGGTTTGTACTTGAAAATACTATTAGTAAAAAATAAAACGCACAGCAGTGGAATGACAGCAGAGATAAGGTCCGGTTCTGGAACGTTCTGCAGAAGCCGCACTTCTGAAGTAAAACGCATCGCAGTAAAATAAGGCTAAACAGCAGACAGCTCGAGCTCTGCAACAAAATGTCAAAAAAAAAAAAAATTCAGACGGAAAAAAAAAACTGCACGATAGCATTAATGGCTTGGTCATTCTCTACTTTATATTCATCGATCCCTGGTAGTCTTCATACCACTCCTGGTGCAGTGGTGCAGCGGTTAAGCGATGCGCCACTGCCCTGCGATGGCAGGTGCTGCCACCGGTGGGGCCTGCAATATTGCTCTTCCAGAGCAACCTCTTGCAACCGTCATTAATTTGACTGCCACCTGCCACGGTAGGCAGTTTGCTCTTATGACGTCACTAGATCACATGACTCACAAGGTCACATGACCTAGGTGGTCCACCTTCCCCCTAGGTTGCTCCTGTGGGGATTTTTCGCTCACGGCCAACGAAAACGCCAACTTTTCTGAGACACGTAGCCCTTAACGCTGTCCGTTGAAACGGTTCAAATCCTGTATGGTTCTGTGTTTGCAAACTTACTCCGGGCATTGAAACAGGAATGAACAGGCTATGAACTGCGATGCGGAGGGATAGCATGCTTGCTAAAGTAAGAAGAGTTCGCAGAAAGAATGCGGAAAATAAAACTGGTGGAGGGGAAAAAAAGAAAGAGAGAGGCGAGGTCAAAGCAACGAAGGTGACAACGCATTGGAAAAAAAGACGCGCAGCTGTTTAGTAAGCAGAGCCAGAGGGCACACTTGCTTTGAACGCGTGCACTTCGCTCAAATGCCATGTGCCGAGATCCCTGTTAAGGCGAGGCTTAACTCTTCAGTAACGAGTGCGCAATGCAGACATCCTAACCGTGAGCTGTCAGACATGCAGATAAGCCTGATATAAGCGCGCGAAGCAGACTAGAAGAAAAACGAAAGAAGGAGATAGTCTGGCTGAGGCGCGAGTCGACGTAACCCTACACTGTTTATATCGCTCTCGAGATGAAGAGCTAGGCTGTGTCGTGGAGTGCAAGAAAAGGAAAAGCCCAATAGACGGGGGCTGTCTTGACGTTCTCCCAGCGTCGTGGGGAAGTCGATACCCGAGCAGGGAGCCGGGAGCTTTCCGCTGCCCGTCGTCGCTCCCCCCTCCCCCCCGGAAGCCCGGTCCTTCACGTGCACAACGGATGGCGCTGATCGATGCTTACTGACGTCACGGGCCCGATGCGCGTCGTCGAGAGTCGAGGGCAGCGCACCCCTACGTCTTCTGGCGCATGCGCACTCTGGTCAAGGTTGGCATTTCGTGAAACGCCGCTGGCGCTAGAGGTGGCCGACTCCAGCACCTCACTTCGCATCCGCGGCATCTTTCGAATTCCATCCTCCCTCCGTCTTCTCCTTTTGCTCCCATTCCCTCTAATCTTCTTCCGTTCTGAACATTTGCGGCGGGATGGAGTGGGGTGTCTGGTCCTAATGGAAGAAAACCGGATATTTCCGGAACAAGGTCCATCGAGCGGAGTGAGAAATGCTGTTTCGTGGTTTCTGAGAGGGTGTTTTGAGACGGAGGAAACACTTGCGGGCGTCGCACTGTACCTGGTAAACAGGGATGGAGAAGCACTCTTTTAGAATCCTTAGTTTCGCGTAGGAAAGATGTAAGCATAGTACTCTCTAGGCAGAGGGTATTGCTGGGAAGTCGAAAACATTACTTTGTCTGTTTTGTTCTTACGAAACAATTCACTTTTGTTAGGCTTCTTTTTTAATCTTTTCGTTTCGTGACTGATGTAAACAAGATGCGGCTCAGTTCCACGGTTAACCAAAATGAAAACAGTAAAATAAACTGTGCGAAGGAGGATTCAGTACTCAAGAAAACAAATATTGATTTCATATATTTGAGGAAAAGGAAGAAGCTTATTTTAATTTTTTTCCGAGGAAGCATAACAAATGAGGTTAGCAGGAATTATTTTTTCTTTATTTGCCTCGATCGAGGTTTATGGACTACTAACTACTAAGTGACGACGAGTCGAGTTTCTGCGGCTAGATGTGAGCGTGACACGGGCAGGTGTTCTTGCTACGCTAAATGAAAATTATCACGTGATTGCTTTTTTCCACCCTGGTTCCAACTTAAATCTTAAGCAGATGCAGTACTTTGCTTCTCTGATACCACGATTCATAGCAGCCATTTAGCGGTATCTCTACAAAACAAAACGAACTTAGTATCTTAAAGCGTTAGGAGTAAGGTAACCACGCCATGAGCTTGCTACAACAACAAAAAATAAAAATGAAGTGAAGTGCACAACTAATTTACTAAGATTTCGCATTCAGAGGTAAACATGTATGTGCTCATAGCACAATTATATGATCTCTCTCTCTCTCTCTCTCTCACACACACACACGCACACACACACACACACGCACACAAACACACACACGCACGCACACGCGCACGCACACACACAAACACACACAAACACACACAAACACACACACGCACACGCGCACACACACGCACACACGCAACAAAAGAAATCACTGGAAATCACTGGTAATTCTGAAGTTGTTTTTTTTTTTCCAGTGGCAGTAACATATTTTGGTTATTCCTCTTTGAGGACGAAAAATAAAAGTCAGTAAGCAAACAAAATATTCAGTGCGCGTCATAGTATACCGTACCGTAAAACGTTCCAGTACAAACGGCCCTTCGGTCTAGACAGATAACGAATTCGGACATGCACCATCCCGCGTCTCTCGACAGAGTCAGTGTCAAGTTCTTGTTTGTTGTGGACTAAGCACTCAGGGGCAGAGCACAGGTGAGTACGGCATCTAACCAAGAAGATAGCAGCACCTCAAGTGCGAGCTGGGTTCGAACCGTGGCTTGAAAGACGGCGCCTTCCGGAGCTCACCAAATACTTAAGTATTCCAAAACGATAATACTAGACCGAGTGGAAATCAATATTTTAAAGGGACGTTGACCCACGTCGTGGAGATATTTAAAAGAGCAATACAGACAAAGAAAGAAAGAGAACGAATAAAGAAACACACGCGGCAGTAAACACCTGCTTCGGGCTCGCGGTATCGGGACAACATGTATTGCCAAACAAGAAGGCGTTGGACGATTGCGCCATGGTGCCAAGTTGGGGGACACACAGAAGTGGAGATCGATAGATGAGGAAGGAAGGCCGGGAGCGGAGGGGGAGGAGGGTTGGTAGAAGTTGGGAGGAGGAAGGGCCTAGTGCTACCGGAAAAAAAAGATAGGGGGAAGGGGGGGAGAGAACGCCGAGCGAGTGCACCGTTATAAGCGGAGCGCGCGCGGGGTGAGAAGTGCGCGGAACGCCACGATTCGAAGAGAGGCGGTTGCGGCGTCTTGCGCCGGGAGGAGAAAGCGGCTGGAAGCGGTTCGGGCCGGTTTCGAGCGGCCTTCGCAAAGGTCATGAGTCACGTATACGCGCAAAGGCAGTGGGTCCTTCGAGACAGGCATCAGGAGCGGATGATGATCAGTTGTCGACCTCCTCCGCATCTTCCTCCTGCCGACTGGTTTACGCCGGTTTCGCACTGGTAGCAAAACATTACCTCCCCCCCCCCCATTCCCCCCCCCCCCCCCCCCCACTCTATTACTTTTTATTCCTTGCGCGATTCTTCAAGGTGTTTCTCCTAGCACGGCTCAATTAAAAAAGCTTTTGACTGTCCTTTGGCATATTTTGCGACGTGGTTGGTCTAAGTTTTTTTGTCGCTATAACCGTGAAGCTCTTCGGAAAGTTTAGCTGGCGGCACTTCAGCTAATCAAGGGCTCGGTTTTTGCCGTGGCGTCTAAAGACACAACAGCTTCAATTGTACTTGCTAACTGGTTTCTGAATTCAAGCGCATATAGGTTAACGCCAGCTGTAGCCTCGACAACAGTGCACAGTTGAAGTGGAACAGAGTACTATATATAGCTGGCCTTCACTGCACCCCCCCCCCCCCCCCCTCCCGCTCTTGTCCCACTGCGCACACTGTACAGGAAATGCAAAAGAGAAACGAACAGGTGTCTATAGTTCCCGCCTATAAAAAAAAGTCACATGCCAGAGCTCGGTGAAAGCAAAATACTGGCGTGAGCGTTTCAGTTTTCTCTTTCAGCACCACAGAGAGAGAGAAAAAAACGATGCTATAAATCAGGCTTCGCCATTGAAAGCGCCCTTTTTCCTTGATAAATGCCAGATGAATTTACCGGAAGTTTATGCATCCTATGCACACGTGGCTGATATAAAAAGCGTATTCGAATTCTGTCGCGTCAAGAATAGTTCGCATCACTTATCGCTTGAGATTTGCAATTCAACGTATCTCAAGTATGTATATAAACTTCGGTGCGCATCAATGATACTCCCACTCCTTTTAGTTGAAATAACGGGCAGCTGCCCACAGTGGCGTCGCTGATATCCCGTTTGTAAATTTATCAATTTATCAATTTACTATTATAATTGATGATGATGATCTTTATGGCGCAAGGTCCGAAGAGCGCCGGGTGCAAGGTTATTCTGGCTACTCATGGTGGGGTCCAAGACCAATTTCCCAAGCATTTCACCCCAAAGAAGCAGAGAACCGGACCAGGGGAAAGCTTGTATCCATTGTATCACCGGTGGGTACCAGGGCGGCACTGGGGATCGAACCCTGCACCTCACATGCAAGGCGGATGCGACTAAGCCACCGCCGTGGTTCACTCTAATAGCGAATACGCCTATATGAGAGTAAAAAAAGGGCTAAGCTGTCTTCTATAGCACTCCCCTTTAAAGAGAGTGCACTAGAGGACATCTTACTCCCTTTTTACTCCCTTCTATTTAAAGAGTACAGTTGCTGTTATTATTGAGAACTCAGCGTGTACATTTGCATGGAGTTACGGAGATGGTGGACTCGGGCCGTCCTTCATAAGTGGGCAATTCTGCTCGCAGAGGTTAGCACAAGCGTAGCAAATGCGGAAGTCTATGTCTACAGGCGGGATTTTTTCAAGGGCTGATCTCATGATGACGTTGGCAGCAAACCGGTCTCCCCGGTTCTCCGTCGTAATTGAGTGCAGGAACAAAGGCCAGCGCGTAGCCGTAGTAGGCATTGCGTTGCATGCGCCAAATATATAACGCGGATAGCTCATCTTCCTCTTTACACGCTATACAAAGCAGAGGCGTCGCGTGCTACGATTTGGATAGAATCGTATGTCGATGCGTCTTTGCGGAGCTGCGCGTTAACTTTGTGAATTGTTTGAAACTGTGCGCTCGCCATCTTAGCATACTTTTCCCGCTCTGTCTACGCTTTAATGTACAGCAAGAACCCGGGACAGAAAAAGATGCTTCATTTATTCTATTAGCTCGAAGGTACACCGTAGCAATACTATGACAGTGTCAGAGTACTCTTTCGGAAATTAATTTGTGTACACCTGACAATAAAGATTAGCCGCCGCGGTGGCTGAGATGGTTACGGCGCTCGGCTGCTGACTCGAAAGACGCGGGTCCGATTCCGGCCGCGGCGGTCGCATTTCAATGAAGGCGAAATGGCAGAGACCCGTGTACTATGACATGTCAGTGCACGTTAAAGAACCCCAGGTGGTCGAGGTTTCCGGAGCCCTTCACTACGGCGTCCCTCATAGCCTGAGTCGCTTTGGGACGTTAAACGCCCATAAAACAAAAGAAAAAAGCATTAAAGGTTACACACTACGAGAAAAAGGTAAACTTCAAAATTTCTCGAGGTCTGAGTACTTTGACCAGTACACGGTAATCCTCGTTGTTCAACACAGTGAACCGTAGGCTGGAGTCGGAGGAGAGAGAATTTTTTATTTGGGAGCTGACCCAGGGTTGCACCGCTTTAAGGACAGAGTCAGTCACCTGGGCCACAATGTCGGGAAGCATTGCAGCAAATGCGGACCTGAACATGTCCTCAAAGGATTCTGGAGGTCTCCATTTCAATCTACATGACGCAGCTTAGAAGAAAACCGTTTTACACGCTTCCCCTTAACTTCTGACGCCTGCCTACTTTGCACTCCGTATAGGTGAGCTACAAATCCGGATAGTGTACATGAAGGCGAACGACTCCTAGTCACAGGCAACTGCATACAAGAACGAGTGCTTCCCGCGGGTTACAACGTGGTCGGCTGGAGGAGGCAGTTCTGTACGTTGAAGCCGTGCTTATCACACTCGTCCTAGCTGCGACACGCTGCGCGCTCCCGTCCTTCAGATTACATCGCGGCAGGCGCGCTTATCGCTGCCGAGCTCGCAACTGCCTGGACGGCCAGACTGACACGCGAGAACTCCTTGGCGTTACTCTGCCGGTCAAAGGTCGGTCTTCCGCTTAAAGGAGCCGCGTCAGCCGAAAGGCCAAGGGCTCGCTGTGTCCAAAAACGCTGCTCGAGAAGTATTTGTTTCAATTATATAACCGATAACCTGCACCGAATGTCCTCCTAGAACTTTGTCGAAGTCCAACGATACTGGTCGGGTGCTGTGCGGCCGAATAACTTTTGAAAAGCAGTGCACTCGAGGTTGGAAGCCGCCCTCACGATTACGGGAAATACAGTCGATGCTAATAAGGGAGTAATTACTCATTGGCATCCACCCAAGCGCAGCCATACGGCTACAAAGGAAAGCTATACAGCTTTCTCAGAAACTTCGTAGTTAAAGAAAAATTCGTCCTGGTCCGGGGTTCGAACCCGGGACCACCGCTTCACCGGAGCAGTCGCTCTACCAATTGAGCTAACCGGGACGGCAAGCTTATGGTAGGGCGAGAGCGAATTGATCAGTAACTCGAAGTGGGAAGTGTGTTGGTCAAATGTTCCATGCTCCTTTGTAATAATACAGTCGATGCTCCTTTGTAATAATAAAGTAGAACTCTTGTATGGGCTAATTGGTACATGAGACATACAAAAGAAGACGGCGCGACAGACGAAGACCAAATAGGCACAGAAAAGGCACAGAAGACAATAAGAGGCACAGAGGCGCCGGTCCTGTCGTTTTATGGGCCTCTTTTCTCTTCGTCTGTCATGCCGTCTTCTTTTGTAAGTAAGTTTAATAATAAAGCTTTCTCTCTCTCTCTCTCTCTCTCTCTCTCTCTCGAGTCGGAACACAACGGGGACCAAAAATTTGTTCGGATTATGTACTGTTTTAGTTAAGCGTAGTTTTTTTTTTTATACATGTGATGAAGGCGGGTCTCAAAGCGGCATTTCGAATAAACCGGGGGTTCGAATTAAGCGAGTTCGAATGAGTGAGATTCCACCGTGATATCTCGGAATGCAACAGGCGGGGGAGCGAGGTGCTGTTTGGAGAGGAAATCCCCCGAATCAACGTCTAAATTGCTAGGATCACCGCTGCCTGCCGTAATATTGAAGGCACCAGGGAAAGCACAACAAAGTGGTCGCATCCAGCGCAGACATCAGGCCGAATCTGAGCACTGCCTGGGGGAGCGACCTTGCCGGCGGGCAAGTTCAGCGTCCGGGCCTGCAGGCAGGCGACCTTGAGGAAACCTAGGTGCCAGCGTGTCTGCCTCTGGTAATGGATGATTGCGTTTAACGAAGAATCCCTAGCAAAACAAGAGGGTTGAATGTCCAACAAAGGTGGGCCAATCACGCATAAGGGCGTTCCCCGCTGCTTCTCGCACAGGCGTGGCGGCGTTCGCGAACTGAGTGGCATGTCCGAATGGGTTTACCAGGAAGACGCGCTGTTCGTTTGCCGCCATTTTGCTCTTCAGTTCATTTGGGCGTCTCTGTAGGGGGCGACAACAACTTTCCCTGCATCCTGCGGCAGTCACATGGAAGGTAAGAGGGCGGACGAAGATGGGGGGGTTGTTAGCATCTCCGTGTCAGCCGTTATCGCCGCTATTTTTTCCGTCGTTGGTAAACACACACCTCAACGTCGAAACTGAGAGTGGTCTGTCTCCTTTCCTTCGTGAGTGGAGTCGGTGGGAGGGAACAAAAAAGGGGGCTGGGGTGAGGGGGCTGCAAGGCCACGATGCCAGCTTCCCTACATACGATGACGAGCTTAGTAACCTCCCGCTGTGCGCACGCATACCTCCACAGGGCGTCTCAACATTCCATGAGTCGATCTCACCACTGTAATACAAGGACGGGATACTCGGAGAATGCACTGATTGCGAGCTTCTGCGTTTATTTTTTTCATTTCGCAGGCATACTTTATTCACTGTTCTGACGGCATACGGCTTGAATAGCGCGAGTCAAATCGTCGTATGTGACCTGGCTGTCTCGTCTGAGTAGAGCGAAACGACTAACATCTATCTCGAAGATCGGGAATGTGCTCAGAGCAATGATTCCTCAGTGCGTATTTGATAACAACGGCTGTGCAATGAAGCCCTTTCCATGCATTCCTTGAGCTCTCGTCACAGAGTAATTATGTAGGGCGACTTTCGCTGAGTAAATTATGGTGTTACTGGCATATTCATGCGCTTTCTTCTGTTTGAAACGTTGCACAAAGCTGAAACTTTGTGCGTTTTTTTTTTTCGTTTTGGATGTAATGTAAACCGGAGTGGTCAGTTTTTAGACTTACTTGCGTAGTAAAACTTATTTATTTCGTGCTCCTTTGTCTCGCTTCTCTTTTTGCGGACTTACACTGTCGTGGAGTCCTTTGGTGACTCGTCAGAGATCAGCTTTCAAGAGGAAATTATGTCCACACTCCAATACATTTTCGTTCTCTCTCTCTCTCTCTCTCTCACACACACACACACACACACACACACACACACACACACACACACACACACACACACACACACACACACACACACACACACACACACACACACACACACACACACACACACACACACACACACACACACACACACACACACACACACACACACACACACACACACACACACACACACACACACGCACACACAAACTGAGTTTAAGTTGCGCAGTGAAGCCAGTGGACCTATTCACTCGTGTAAATACAACCAAAAATGCCTTTCACATCCCTTTCTTGTTCATAATCGTTCGTGCGTACATATTTGCACCTGTAAGAGACTGCTAGTGGGAGGATACCTCTTCTAATGCAACTATGGGATGCACAAAGCACATTGTTCCGTTTTTTTTTTTTTCACTCTTCACTGCCGTCAGGACATCGCAAAATTGCCGCGCCTCCTGTCTTTAGTTTTTGTCCATCACAATAATTTTAATCCTTGTTAAAGAGATGATACGAATAGAACATAGTTGTACGCTACGATTACCCCTCAACAAGACATTCGATAAGTAGTTCATAGACTATACCCTTCTATGGACTTGAGAAAGTTTTCTAGTGGATGTTCCCTTTAAAATAATGACTACATTGATGTGAAACTACCTTTAAGGTAACTCCCCGCTCAACGACTCAGGTAGCCGTGGCTACCCGCTGCAAATATGACGTCACACTGGTACCTTCAGCTGCTATGAGCAGGGGTTAAAAAGAGCAGTAAAAACGCTTGCATTGAAACCATATAATAACTGCACTCAAAGGTTAACGGCTGAGACAATGGCGCGCTTAGCAGAGCGAAAGAAACGTCCGCCTAGTGCCCGTAATGTACAGTTGTAATTAAGGGCTTGTTCTTAAATCAACCCTTTCCTGCATCGCTTTCCTTCTATCTCTCCCTATTTTCCTACCTTCCAGTTCCCAAATCAAACCTTCCCTGCGTAAGTACCGTAAGCGTGATATTAGGGAAAGAGTGCAAGCCAAACAGCACGAACACAGGGCGTCCTATAAATATAGAAAAGCGTCGCTTGTTGCGTAATGATCGCCGCTGTCGCTCTTTTCCGCTTTTTGTTGTTTGTGGAAAGAATGGACACAAAGAAGCCGCTCACGACGAGTACTCTGTTTTTGTTTCTCAACATAGGCCTGCAGACAAGCGGTCTACCTTTGTGCCCCCGTGCGACAGCCTGACCATCGGTATCGTTCTGGCGAGACAGCAGCAGCGACTGCCTTCCCGGAACCAACGCCTTTTTGTCCGCAATACTGAGTTTCAACAGCCGGCACGTGGACATTGTTGAGCGGTTGATTTTGGCTGCTCCCAATACCAGCCGTATCGTATGACAGAAGGGCGAACGATTCTGATTTCCATTGTGCGCTGGAATTTTCTTTCTTGTGCGTCTGCTGTGTAGCCATATACCTGAACAGCATTTTCCTCTTCCTTTTTACAGCGGTATCTTTATGAGAACGGTTTTCCGGGTTAGACCGTGTCGTTGTCGGTGTCAGTAATCCACAACGCGATAGCTTCATCAAAGCACGTGATGGCCCTCTGATGCATGAATACGTGCAACCGGTGTCCATGTAGTGACACCACAACATCAAGCTAGCACCTGCGAACCAGTCAGAAGGAGTGAGCTCTAGCGAGCCAATTAGATTGCGCGTGGATTCGTGCTTATTGCGCGCAATTTGACTCATTCTAACATGTGTGAGCACTAAGATCAGGAATAGAAGGCTGGCATAATCTAACAGTTTACTATATAATATTTCGGTGGCAAGTGAATCTTAATGCGGTACATCAGGTAGATTTTTGAATGTATCTGAGAGAATAATAAGGCCACATACTAAATGTAGTTCATCACAAGGTAATCCATGCAGCTGGTATATGCGTGCACTAAAAAGACTATGATTTATCAGGCGCAAAGTAGAGATCATTAACTATGATCCTACAAAATGGAAACATTGGTTGAGCAGCAAAGATTGGACGAGTTTTCAGGAACACTTCCGAATTGTTTGGTGGACGTCCTGTAATACAGTTAAACCTCGTTATAACGAATTTGAAGGGTCCCGGCGATTACTTCGTTATAGCCGTAGCTTCTTTATTTCCCGTGTTGACCGAGCTTCCAAAGGAAATAGTCATTCCTTTGCTAAATAAACTATTTCGTTATAACGAGGCTGTAACAGAGCGCTGAAGTAACGAAAGCTTGACAACAGTAGGAGTACAATACACGCCCGCCTTTAGGTAATAACTTCGCCGACCTGTATGGTCCCTATTTTTGTAAATATTTGCAAACATTACGAGATCACCAGCGGCGGAACCGCGCGTCCAAGAATATCTAGGCGAAAGCCACGTTCTTGCGGCTGATGACGTCACTACTGAATTAATAGCCAGTCGTGAGGGAATCGGGTTGCAGGAAAACAAGCCGCCCACGACGGTCTCACGGCAAACTGCCGCATATGCTGCACCAGCGGAAGGATTTACGACTCGCCAGATGCAAACAGGCACCGGATGAACTTCGATAATCCTGGTCAGCGGCTTTAGGTGCGCACGGCTCCAGTGGATTAATGTGTCGGGGCACTGGTATACTTCTGTTTACTCAAGATATGTTTCAAGCGACAGATGTGTAGGCAAATCGGCTAATTGAGAGTTTTCGACTACACCTCGCAACAGGCTTTAGCACTGGTGCGTGAATGGAATGACGGCCGGTCGGACGAACGAAAGGACGGACGAACGGACGGACGAACGGACGGACGGACGGATGGACGGTCGGATGGACGGTGGGACGGACGGACGGAGCGTCCCCTTTGAAACGGGGTGTTGTTAGGTGCCACAATGCTTGGTACTCTTTTTATTTATATTTCTCTAACCAATCTGTAAAATTTAACGGTATTATCCACGAAAATTCGCAATTTTTCTTCAGGTATAAGTTCTACTGATTTTTAAGTGTGAAAAATTTTGTCTTCCAATCGCTTTTTCTAACGTCTACCGCAAATTCATTCACATCACCTTTGTTACATCTGAACCCTAACGCCTCATGGGGAGTGACTGTATCTGCGTCGACATATGGATGGATGCTGCGACGTTCTAGTAAAACATGCTTCATCATTTCTACGGATTTAAAACACGCTGCAGATGCGTCATTTTCATAGTTAAATTTCATTTGTAGCTTCGCGTCCTAATACGCCCTGATCTCGCTTCAAAGAGTAGGGCGCTGCATATTGAGTTACAATAGATCCATTCCTCCTTGATATGCCTTTTCGAATTTCTATACAGGTCTAGAGTCTGTTTTTCCCCACTGAAATAATCAAATTTCTTCCCTCTACTTTTGTGATAATTCGTTTAAAGCTCTTTATATCTGCTTTCCTGCATACTTGCTGGTTAGTTTTCTAGTTTCTTTTTGCCAGTGTGAGTCGACGTTTGCATGGTGGAGCGCCACTTTTAGCCCGAACAGTGAAATAAGGGGGAAATACATAGAGCCAGTGACCAATTGTGAACCGATCTTATGCTCATGTGACCTTGGGCATCTGATCCCAGTAACGTGCTGTCGAGATACCTTCCCATGCGAACGATTGATATCAATGAGAGCGCACGCTTTCAAGTGTTGTTTCGTACGTCGGCGTCAGGAACTGACGTCGTTCGTGTTATGACGCGAAGGCCGGCATCTTGAGTGCGATAGCAACTGCGACATTATTTTGTAACGGTTCCTTTTCCAATCCATTCTTTTGGGTCTTTGTCAATGACACACCTTCGATAGGGGATCTGACTCCTAGCAACGCTTACTGGCGACGTCACAGGCCGTCACAGTGACGTCACAGACAAGAGATACAATAACTGAGGGCAAAAAAAAAAAAATGGATAGGAAAGGGATCGCTGCAAAGCGTCATCTCTGCGTACCTCCCTGATTTCAAACCACGAAGTGGAGCAATAACTCAAGACAGATACCGCGTCTTATTCATCATCCGTTTCACGTTTCTCTCTGTGGCAACAATGCAGTAGTATGCACCTATGCGCACTCAACTCAAGACCTGGGTTCACTGTGGGAGCTACGATGGGAGACGTTCGAAGACGCCAGAGTAGATGACAAGACGGCACTGAGGGGTTGAACGGAACCGGTCGCTTTCGCATGCGGACGGTGACAGGCACACAGTGTTGCATGGCCAAGACACGCATTAATAAAGAAAATGACGGATGATTTAGCGTGGTTAGGCTAAATTCGAATGAGCTAGGTGGGCTAGCACTTCGGTTAGGTTCCGGTTCGAGGCTCGGTTTTCACGGTTAAGCAGGCTTCAGGACACCCCACCTGGCGCAGTGGTGCAGTGGTTAAGCAATGCGCCACTGCCCTGCGATGGCAGGTTCTGCCACCGGTGGGTCTCACAAGCCCCACCGGGGGCCGCACTTTCCATCTCAAGCCCAGGTTGCTCTTCTTGGGCAACCTCTCGCGACCTGTCATTAATTTAACCGCCACCTGCCACGGTAGGCAGTTTTCTCACAATCCGATGGGCAGGTTGTGATGACGTCACAAGGTCATGTGACCTAGGGGGCCCACCTAGGTTTCTTCAAGGTCAAGCAGGCGTCAAAGATCGGGGAAATCGCAGAGTGCGGGCTTAAGTGTTAATGAACTAAAATATGATTGCATTGCCGTTCCTCTCAGCGCATCCACACGGCAACAAAATGTAATCTGCATTGATTTCACGAACAAAAGGAACGAAAAAAGGTTCGAGGAAACACGCGGCTGCGTTCGGGCGGATGTTAGTTAAGGTTATTCCCTTATTAAAAAAATACACTACACAGGGAAACCCCCGTATATCTCCTTAGCGAGAGACCGGTCTAAGTAAAACCCGGCGTGCAAAATAACACCGTCATTTCGACAGCTCATCGGACAATCCCGACAGGAAAGGCCTTTCTCAGAAATGCGACAAGCGAAGCGACTAAGAAGCGAAATTTTCGAGCACATGCTGCTGAAGTGATACACCCACAATCAGGTGTAGACGTCGACCTTGTAGAGTGGTTTTGGCTCCGAGTCAAAGCATAGCGGTGGGAACCACGAAACTCCCACGGAACGCTTCCTGTCCTGGTGTACGAAACAGTTCCAGTACCTGTTAAGAGCTGAGGTGCGTTAAGAGTATACATTTAGTAGGTCAGTGTCCTCAATTTGAAAATTTCGTCGCCAGCGCTCAACTTAGAGGCCATGTCTTCTGAAAGGCCAGGAGAAGGATACAAGGCGCATCGCCTCTTCTTTCAGAGCGTTCCAAGAGCCTGCCCATTTTCAAACAATCTCTAACAGCAAACCAGTCTTTGTTACGACCTGTCGGAGGAGTTGTGTTTTAAAAACTTCTGCTGCTTGAAAAGTGGTACAACCCTCCACGCTGATTAGCATCACCTCAGATTGAAGGTCCTGCAACTCCAGCTGTGACGTAGTTTACAGTACCTGCATTTATTTTCTGTTGCTGGAGCAGGCTTTCTTCGACTTACAGCTTTTGCAGACCCTAAATGACGAAACGTTTATCCATCTCGGATCTTGTGGCCGCAGGAGGCGTCCAGAGAGGACAGGAGGAATGAGAGCCAGGGTGGTTAGCCAGGTAATGCCCGGATGGCTACCCTATACGTGGGGAAAAGAGGATGAAGAGAGTGAAAAAGAAAGAAGAGAGAAGAATAGTTGAGAAGGTCTGCTCTGTAGTGTTATAAATGCGTACAAAGGTCCTGACACGGCGAATACACGGGTAAACAGCGCATGTGTTTGCGCTGCCATCATCTCCGTACATGCTGCACAACGTAGAGAGAGGGTGCGGTAGATGGTCCTTGGCGATCACAAAATGAACAAGGGAGGGGAAAACCTCAGTTTGCTAGAGCCAACGTTTCGACAAGGGGACTTGTCTTCGTCTGGGCAGACGAAGACAAGTCCCCTTGTCGAAACGTTGGCTCTAGCAAACTGAGGTTTTCCCCTCCCTTGTTCATGCTGCACAACGGTGAGACGTGCGGATGTGATATTATATTTCGGCCCGCGACGAGAGATTGTACTTTTATTACTTGTAAGGAGCAAATCGAACCTATTTAGTATCCTCCAAGTGATGCATATCTATTTGCATACTCAAAATTGGTCTTACTTTGTGCAACTTTCAAATGAACCCAAACTGATTGGAAAAAAAAAAAAACGCCGAATAATGTGAAGTTCAATAGCAAGAGGTTTGCTTAGGTTGGACATATAATCCGGGCAACAGACAACAAATGGTGCGTTGTGGTAAACTTGACCGGGGGAAATAGGTGCGGAAATGCAATTAGGAGATTTCTTAAGACACCGTGGTCGCGGCAGGCGCCAGACGCAGCCATTCTGAGATTACTGGGAGCAACCTTCGTCATACAGTGACGTAACTGGCCTGATGATGACGATGAGTATGATTGCGCCTTTAGAGCTAAAAACTTGTATCGCGCGTGTGGAGGATAAAATACATGCATGTGCTTACAAGAGAAAATCTTACGTAACGTTGGTTCGAATGAAAATTCTGGTACCTGTTCAGATGCGCAATAGTTTCCAAGGTTGCAGGCAGCGACATCTGAGCCTTAGACTCTGCTAACCGGTTACCGTAGTCCTCTTGTTCACCACTCGATATCTGTGTGGCGAACAGAGAGGATCATGATGACAGGGTCTTACATATATGCTCTCACGCTGGCTCTCTGCCAAAGGTTGTCGCTCCGATAAAAAAAAAAAAAGTAAGAGAGTGACAAAAGACTTTATTCGGAGAGCACCTCACAGGGATTCCAAAAAAATAAGGTATGTATATTCATTTTCTTCAAAGGAGCGATGCTGAATTGTTTCGGTGATAAAGAAAAGTGGTACAAGATAAAATAGAAGCTGCCAGGCTTGTAATCGTATCGTTTACTGCCATTCGATCTTTCTGATGTCAACAAAACCCAGCTGAAGAGGCAGACAATGTCCACGTGCCGGTCGCAACTCGATCTTCAGGTCGAAAAGGGCCGGTTCCGGGAAGTAAGGGGATCTCGTCGAGAGCAGCTCCAGACCGGAGGGTTAGGCAGTTCAGTCCGTTAGCTGCTCACGCATGTGGAGATGCCGGGGGCGAACTTAATTCGCCAAAACGATTGACCGACCAATCGATCGATCGAATCAATCAATCAATCAATCAATCAATCAATCAATCAATCAATCAATCAATCAATCAATCAATCAATCAATCAATCAATCAATCAATCAATCAATCAATCAATAAATCAATCAATCAATTAATCAATCAATCGATTAAAAACCGTGGCATGAATTTTATTCGCTGAATCAATCAACAAACCAATTGATCAGGAGTCGTGACATAGGGAATCTCAAGTCCTCTGTTCTAAAAAGCATACGTTCAGGTGTGAAGACGTCTGAGGGAGCGCGGCACTAGTGTAAAGTAACTTTTATTCATTAAATCACGTCGGGAACAGGCAATATCTCTTTTGATTGCTCTTCTGAATAAACTCATCAATTTCCAGAAAAGCATTTTTATCTATATTTTTGTTTTTCAGCGATGTCTGCCGCTGACTGATTTGGATCAGCGACGACGAGTTTTTAATGCAGTGTGAGTTGAGTGCTTGTTAGTTACTGGTGTGGTTAGCATTAGAATTATACTGCCGGTAATTGCTACAGCGCAGCGACACCTAAATATTCACTGCAAGAGTTTTGGCACAGGTCCGTGACCTAGCGCAGTTACACCGCCACACAAACCAACACCCAGATTAGTCATCAATTGCTGGTGCCACCATTTGGGCCCAGGCCTGTGCCTTGAGGAAATTTTGGAACAAAGCGGGACTATGCGCTCACGGGAACCTACCAGTTTCTCAAAAACCATGCATGACCACTTCGATCCGAAGTCTGCTCCTTAAAGCGAATGCATTTTAGCGTTGATTCGTTTCCGACTAGTCGATTATATCCGATTAGTCCGATTATGTCTTAACAAATGCAAAAAAAAAAATGTCTAAATCATGCCTCCCCTAATCGCACCACTGTGGTTTACTCGTCATCTGCAAAAAAAAAAAAAAGTGAATGAACGGTTACGTAAAAAATGCGTCAGGTAATGATCGTGCCACTGCGCATATTCTACGCATATCCCGAAAGCGATGAATTCTTTTAGCGTTTCCAGCTCCTCGATTCAACGAGTGTTGTATGACCTTCCCATGATATGAAGTGAGGCGTATAAATGTTACAAAACAAGGGAACGTTCCAACAAAACATAAAAAGAAAGACAAGAGAGCTTCTGGGAATTAAAAACGGCTTTCGCTGCGGTCATTTGGAAAGCATAAATGTTATGTTTTCAACATAAAGGCGGCTACTTCATCGAGTATGAAGAGAGGATCTGCTCGAAGCGCGCTTCAATACCACTCTCGCAAATAGAAACTTTAGACGCAAGAGCACCGCGAAGCCAGCACTCCCACACCTGACCTTTCGTTTTCACGATATCCAAAATAGCCGTGTGATTACACCGACGAGCTTAGCGGGCAAATATCTGAAATAATTTTTTTTTTTCACGCTTCAAAAACAGTTTCTTATTTAGGCTATAGATAAGTGCAATGACCCGAGAAAGCCCACTTACGTAAATGAAGCGATCCTAACCACAACTACAGCGCAGATTACATTTTGTTCAAGTGGTCGTAAATGGAAACACCGCTGTGTCGTGGCCGCGAGAGAACTATCGCTTAGGAGAAGAGGAGAAAATCGATTTCGGTTGCGAAGTTAAGCGGTGGAGATGGGGGCGCCTTTCGTGGTAACCCTTGTGTATGCAAGGCTTCGGATGTGCCAGCAATAACATCCTTTATACTTGACGGGCAATCTCGAAGCAGAGTTTCCTCAATAAAGGGGATCTTGTTTCTCGTGACTGCGGACGTGACAGCCCTGCCTCGGAGCAAGCAAGGGTGTTGTGCGCCGTACGTTGAAAGGTACTTCGTAGTACGCAATCCAAATTGAGGAGTCGTAAACGGGGCGGGAAGTAGGGCAATGAATGAATGGGCCGTAATTGCGACGAGCGTGGGGAGAGGGAGAGTGGTGGGGAGGGAATAGGGGCCTGACGGGGAGCGGAACCCGTCCGGACGAAACCGGAAAACTTTTGGCATGCCGTGTCACAAGACAACAGCTCGGAGCCTTTATCGTGGATTACTGCGTTTCCCTTTGTCTCGAGCTCCCTTTGACCGCAAATTACTCTCAGGGACTCTAAGAAGAAAGAGAGTCAGTGGGAATCAGCTGACGTAGAGGAGTAAGTGAAGCCCGGCTTTAAAAAAGCAATCATCGTATCAATGCGACTTTATGTATGCGTCGACAGCTCCAGCTGAAAGTTTAATAGAACAGATATGGAACAGATCTAGAAACGCCGGATCAAAAGCACCAGTCTGGCAGCAGCTCCTAGAAAGAAAGGTAAGTGAGTTAGTGAATGATCGAGTGAGTGAGTGAGTGAGAGAGAGTGAATGAGTGAGTGTGTGACAGTGAGTGAATGAGTGGGTGAGTGAGTGATTTAGTTAGTGAATGAGTGAGTGTGTGACAGTGAGTGAATGAGTGTGTGAGTGAGTGATTGAGTTAGTGAGTGAGTGAGTGAGTGAGTGAGTGAGTGAGTGAGTGAATGAGTGAGTGAGTGAGTGAGAGAGTGAGCGAGAGAGGGAGTGTGTGAGAGTGAATGAATGAGTGTGTGAGAGTGAGTGAGTGAGTGAGTGAGTGAGTGAGTGAGTGAGTGAGTGAGTGAGTGAGTGAGTGAGTGAGTGAGTGAGTGAGTGAGTGAGTGAGTGAGTGAGTGAGTGAGTGAGTGAGTGAGTGAACGTCATGCCTTAAGAAGCCAACCACTGCACTATTGTCACTTTGATGGTGACCAGCGCTGACCGGTTTAATCTCCCGAAGACGGATGACGGTGCACGCAGAACGCTGTTTACGCTTCCCGTGGCATGCGCCTTTCAGCGATTACACAGGGCGCTCTTTCTCGCGTTTTGCTGCCTTACAAGGAGCGGCGCTTGGACGACAGAGGTTAATTGCTGAAGCGTTGGTCAAAACAGGTCATAATAATGCAGTAAAAAGGGCTATATCACATTGCCAGCGACGCGTTTTATCTTTCGGGCACGACGCTGTCCTGGAGGTGTAGAAGTCCCGGCGGATAAGCAGGTCATACAGAGGATCTTAGCAGTAATTATGTACGAGATGACGTACGCCTCCACGCAACAGCTCGCCATGAATGAGACACAGTCGAGTAACAGCGTGGAATGTGACCCTGTCGACACAACAGGAAAAGAGAAATAGACAGCTTGTTTTCCAGACTGATAATTTCTCTGTCGCGACCACAGGTATTATTTCTATTGTGTCAAAATGTTTGGTTCATCATCAAATCTGGGTCATTTCTGACGAGGCATGAATGAGGTGACGTGGAAAGCCCGGTGATAGCAGCTGGTCCAATTCTCTGCTGAGGCCAAAGTTCAGCATGCGTCAGGACACAGCGTAGCTTGTTATACGAGTAAAACTTTTTCTTTTTGTAGGAACTGCAGATGTAGATGGTATACCAGAATAAAAGAATTGCTGTAATTGTGATTATGGCACACAGTGGGATATTTCGCCCCATAAAATAAACTATAAAATGATAAGCAGTAGACGGGGCGTAATTGATTTGGCATCACAACAAAGGTAGCATGGGGACGGATAACAAGGGCAAGCCACTCAACTCTGAGGCTAATTTATGACAAAACAAAGTTCGCTGTCTTTTGTTAAGAACTACAAGAAAGCATTCCGTCAACTTAAAAAACAGGGACACATTCAGAAAAAGTACATTTAATAAAGTAAGCACAATGAAAAATACACTGTAAGCAAATAACGGCATTCACAGGCTCAAGTCCCGCGAAGCGTGCGAGAAAATCACCCAGGATGACTAAAAAAGATTTTTTACGAAGCGATGCATTCGTTTCTTGGATTTTTTGTTGTAGACTATAGCAAGTATATTCCTTGCATTTCCCGCCATAAGGTAAACAGTAGCATTTGATAGATAAGCAAGATAAAGTAGAACTCCCCGTTTTGGGGCACCGACAAGCAGTGTTTCTTTTGTAAACGCGCACTACAATGGCGGATAACTGCTATCAGAGCCAAGCCCACTGTCCCGGTCGGTTTCGCTTTTCTCGGCCAGACGTATCGACGAAAGAGCGGTGCCTGCAAGATGTACATGAAGAAAGACCTGACCTTGGGCGCAAAACCGCCACACTGACCTGTTACGCCCTCCCATCAGTGCACACTGACGACGACCAGTCGATGACGGGACCCACGTGGAACGATTACATACGCCTCTGCCCAACGTCAACAGAGATCGAGCACACGCTTCAATAGCGGATCTTTAGTTCCATGCATTGCGCCGAGGGATAGTACGACCGTTGCTAGCCAACATCAGTAGTAAAGACGTCCAAGAGCGCCGTACGATTTTTCGGTTGTTGCGTCTCACTCTGCACTGAACTACCGTCCATGGGTCATATGGAAATATCGCCTGCTAGGTCACTTTTTGCAGCGAAAGGTACACTAGGCTAGTTTGCGGTGCATTTCGGGCGGTCGTCGCAGGCCAGTATTGCGTATGCACCGTAACCATGGCAACCATGGCAACCATGGCAAGTGGTTGCCATGGTTGTTAGGCACTGAGCATGTTATGTTCGGCGCCTAACGTACCTTTCGTTATGTATATCCTGGCCTTGCTGAGCTAAGCCACATCAAAATTTTTGTTATTTTATAAGTGTCTTAAAGTTGCATGCAATGTTGAATAGTGGTGAAAGATTTCAAACGGTGCAAGCTTCGTCATTGCTGCAACGAGTAACCAAGAAATACCACCCGCCGTGCACCACAAACTGTGCAGCGCGGCCATCTATGACCGACTTCAGGCGAGCTAGCACAATGTGTTCTCAAGCAGTGATAGCTCATGAATCGCCATCGCGCAGACTCTTCCCGCAGCTAATTATCAGTATCAGCTAGTCCCCCTACTGACACCCCTGCTTAGCTGGCGGCACCTCGGCAGCTCACACAGCACTGCACGGTTCTACCAATACGAAGTACGCGCTCGAGGCAAGGAAGACGGTGATAGAAAGAAGCGTCCGTCTATGGCAGGAACGCTAACCGCTGCACGTCGCCGCGAAACCCTTCCGAGGCCCGCTGGCGAATAACACAGTGAATGCTCGACGGTTACGCGTTGCACAACTACACGGCTAGCCCGGACATACCTGGCACGCGCCACGGCAGTGACGTTCTTCATAGAAGCCCCCCGGAGCACGCGCGCGCACTCAGCATAAAGCGTTGCCAGCTCTTCCGCGTTCGGTCTTCCCTCGCACGCGATTTCGGAGCCGAAGCTCTCCCGGATGTCGTTGTTGTATCGATGCGGGAGCGAGCGGGGAGCAAGCACTGCAGAGCCCGGCGGAGAGGGCCGTGATCACGTAGGAATTTGGATCGGCATTCCAGCGATACACTGACGCAGCCGAACGCGGAAGAAGAGTTCGAAGCTGTTTGTGTGCGCTGGCGCCTGGAATAATTCGCCGTCGCTGAACTGCACGCAGGGTTCGTTGTGACCGCCGATAGGAAAGAAGATACCTGCGTTGGCTTCCGAGTGTTTTGAACAAGGCGAGACGAGATCGTCTTATGTGGAGCCAACATGTGTGGGACACACTTTTTTTTACGTTGTGTTCTTGCTCCATCATTGTGCTGCCCGGGGGAAAAAATAAAGAAATGATAGCGATTAAACTACTTTAAATCATCCTCATTGTCGTCGTCATAATTTATCAGCTCTGCCCCTAGGTGTCGTATGACACAAGAGAGGAGCAAAAAAAAAAAAAACTAAGTTGATTGCTATCGTTCGGCATATAATTAACGAAAAACGCGAACACAGATTTTAACAGGGCATTAAATAAAGGCAAAGCGAACATACATTAGTACACTGTAGTCACCTGGCAATGCAAGCAGGAGGAAATAGGGTGCACTGTGCTGCAGGTAAGGGTAGGACAAGTAACTAGAAAAGAAAACAATAAGAAGTGCAGATGTAGTACATCAGAAGGAGCAGGCAATAAGCATTAATTGCGGATACCGAGAAAGATGATCTGAAAGTTAATTTTTCAATTTAGTGGGATTGCGCCCAGTTGCTTTGAGCATACGCAGCATATTTCATTGTTTTGTGGTCGACTTCAAGAATGATTTATGGAATACAAGAAGCATATAAATGCTGAAGGCAAACTTAAAAAGTCGGTGTGATGTTCTCTTAGGTACACGTGTAAGCGTGTTATGCAAGTGAGAATTAGATTAAGTTCAACTGAGTCGATGAAACGCTTTCGAGGCCGCTATTTCAGCTAATCCGCTGGTCTGGAACTTTAAGGGTTAAAACAGCAATAAAACAAAGTCTCTATTTTCTAGCGTTCGCTAACGGCAAAGAGCTCCGTACCCTTCGTCTACATAATTACTTCAACGCGTTGAGGGAGCGGGGGGCATGGGGGAGTAAATTAGCAATAAGGGAGCACCTCAGCTGCATTCTAAGAGCCGTCAAATAAATGACAGCTACACAGATTTCATAGGAACTTAGTAGTTTAAGAAAAAAAAGTTTTCTAACTACAAACGTTCTCTGAAAAGTTTACAGCTTTTTCCTGTAGCTGTACGGCTGCGCTTGGATGGATGCTAAGGAGTAGTTGCTCCCCTATTATGCCCATGCCCGGTCGAAAATGCGACAAAATTGTGCCAAAACTACGACAAAACATTTTGTCGTTCTTTCGCAACGCCAAGTTTTTCTGTCACGCTGTAGAGTGAGTGAGTGAGTAGAAACTTTATTGATTTCTAAGATTTAGCCTGCGGTGGAGGTCGTCTTCAAGTCTTCTCTTCAAGTCTTGAGGTTGCCTCCTTAGCCTTGGGTGGTCCCCTAGTCCAGGGCTCCACTGAGTCTGGCCACCTCGCTTGCGTGTGCTATGAGTGCCCTTTGGGCCTCTAGCTCGCAGCTGGTGAGCCGGCTCTCCCATTGCTCCGCACTTGGTGTGTCGTGTTTGTGGAACGATATGTTTCTATCGCATTCCCATGTTATGTGGTATAGTGTTGGCCGGCGCGGTATTGTGTCGGGAACAACTTGCTTAGTATATATAAGTTGGGGAAGGAGCCTGTCTGTAGCTTCCGCCATTTTGCGGCTTCTTCCTTGCTTAGCTCTTTGTGTGCCAAGTAAAGGCACAACTTCAAAGACTCAGCGACACAAGAACCGGACGAGCACTTCTGACTAGGTTGGGTCGGGAGACGGAGAACCATAACAACAACAGGGCAAACATACCAGACGCACTAAGAAGAAACATAAGCGTACAACCCATCCCCCGCAACATGGACCCAAACCTCCATGCCAGCAGGAGAGCCAGGGCAGAATACTATGAAAAAACAATAGGGTACAGGGACAGCACGGTATACACCGACGCTTCCCCGTACTATGGTGAACAAGGAAATAAAATGGTGGCGGTAGTCGTCAACCACCAGGGAGAACAAATAACGAGCCTCACGGCCAGGGCATCAAATGTAGCAGAGGCGGAGGAGATAGCGACAGCCCTAGCAATGAGGGAGGGGGATAGAAAGGGGGGACCCCTGAATATCCTAACAGACTCACAAGAAGCGTGTCGAAACTACACAAAAGGAAGGGTAGGCAAAACGACACTCAGGATCCTCAGCGAGGGGACACCCTCGGGGAGGAGAGAGAAACATAACATAATTTGGATACCAGGCCACGCGGAGGTCTGGGGCAACGAAAGGGCGGACGAACTAGCTCGAGGGCTTACTATCCGAGCTGGGGGGTCACAAGCCCCGGAGGAGCTCTGGACTAGCCTAGGGGCTGGGTACTCTGAAACACTAAGTTTATACAGGGGGCTAAGATACAAATACCCCCCACCACACAAAGAGCTAAGCAAGGAAGAAGCCGCGCTGTAGAAGTTTCTTGCCGTAGCTACAGAGCTACGACGCGAGTCTGAGCGATACTACAGAAAATTCGGTTGTTAGTATAAAAAAATTTGTGTTGTTACTATGACTTCATATTCCAAAGTACTACAAAAATCAGTTTTGACGACAGAAAACTTTATTTTTTATTTCGGTTGAGTAGTACTGATTTAAATTACCGTTGTGTTCGTGCGTGATGCTAAACGGACGACGAGTTGGCTCACCGATGAAATGTTGGACCGATGCGAGATCGTTAGACGCAAAGTGACACTAAATCGTCTTTCCGAATCGTTGCAGCTGATGAAGTAAAAAAAAGAAAGTGCATAGTTGCATCGCAAGGCCACACTCGCGATTGCGATATCGCAGACTGCTCCTCTCCTCACTACCTATACAATGCGGCTCACTTTTCATTGCGTCGCAATATCGCCTCCACTTTATTCAAGATCCTCTGCCTCTCGCTTGCGTGATGCAAGGCAGAATGCTTACCCAACGTTCGGAAGCGCCGGCAGCGTCCTTGTTTGAGGTGAAAGCAATCATTTCGTCAGCTTGCGGTTCTCTACTTGATGAGGTCTCTTCAGACAGGGTGAAAGAGAAGAGCGAAAAGAGCAAGTTCTTGGAAACGACAGCATTTTTGGAGAATTTCGCTCGGCACGTCGGCTCCAGGGATATCGTGTTCCCGTTAAGTTGCCAAATTTCCCTCATTCCCCACCACTCCGGTGGCCGACGTGAAATCTTGTGACGATCATGAAGCAATTTCCTCGCTTCTTGGCGGGCTTCCTTGATTGCATTCACCTTCCGAGACTGCGGAAACGCGTGACAAAAAACAGTGATTCGCGACCTGTCGGAATCGTGTCTATGCAGAGCTTTAAGAAGAGTAGTCGAGTGCACGATGGGGAGAATTAAATGCAAAAAGAAGAGTAAGACGTCATGGAACACCCAAAATAAAATATCAGTGACCGCCCATTGCAACAAAAATATAAGGCGCAATCGGAGAAAGTGAGAAAAAAACATGGCGGATCGACAAATGCAGCAGTTTTACAAAATGCGAGTGAAAGATGGCGCAGGTCATTTTTTTTTTTAGAGTATTAGCGTCACGCGGGTGTTGCTGATATCGTTTCAAAACATCAGAAGCGCTCGGCGGTGCAGTCACATTATAGGGCTCACGAGAAATGATATAGAGTCATTAGTCGATTAGGTGCTTGAAGGAAGAGTTAAAAAAGCTTGCAGGAAAAAAAAAAACACTCATTTTGCTGCGTTAATAAGGGAGCAATGACTCATTAGTATCCACCCACGCGCTAAAAGAAAGCTATCGAGCTTTCACAGAAGCGTCACGGTTAATGAAAAATTTTTCAACACCTCAGTGGCCCTCTCGCTTGCTTTATCTGCAGCTTAACAAGCCTATGCCGCCAGATGGCGAGCAGGGCATCCAACTTGCTTGCCAAGAAGCTGCTCGGGTTGCAATAACTAATTAACGGACTGCCTCAACTGACAACAAGTATACTGGTCATTTGGCAGACGAACTCATCTCGGGCTAACCAGTCGGCTACCCGGGTAATAAGCAAAAACCTACTTCATTACCCCTTTTAAACCAACCAACCATCGGACAGAAAAGAATCGAACATGCTATACTAACACGTCTCTTGGCGACAAGTCTAATGCAGTGCCCCTTCCCTTCTTTCATATCCTGCGTGCTTTGGAGCAGTACGTCGTTTAGTACTGAACTCGGTCCCCGGAGACGAGCTAGCCAGCCTCTTTTGCAGCAGACCGGCTCCGTTTCCACGATACAGAGACAGCGGTTTCGACACTATAGCACGCGAGGAAGCGATTTAGCCACGGACCCAGAGCCAGGGCTCAGAGAAGGAGACGGTAGCACGCATTGTTGGCCAGCGAGCCGGAGCTGCATGCTTCGCACACTGGCGCGCTCGCTGCAAATGAAGCTTCCTCTTTCTCTCTCCTCCCTGCCCTCTTTCCCTTGGCCTCAGCACGCTCTTTCACATCTCTCTCCCCTGGGCAGGACTGGGTTATGAGCGGGGAGTTTGAGAGAGAGAGAGACAGAGAGAGAGGGTGGCTCTTCCGCGAAGCGACTATTAAAACGGCGCATGTAGGTCAAGGCCAGGGACAACCCCTCTCGTCGTTGCCGTCGTGTCTGTGAGGCCCTCTGCTGCCTGGCGCTGGCGTGCGGTGACGGTTCCGTATTAGCTCTCTTTCTTGCTGCAGCAGGAAGACACTTTCACCACCGGCTGCAGGTTGTCTTTGTTGAGCGTCGGAGCTGTTCTATTTGCAGGTCTTACACGTCGGAAGACCTGCCTTCAAGGATGCTTGACTCGAGACTTATCAGGCTTCTCCCGTCTCGTTCCTGTTGGACTCGGCCGTGTATTGTGTTGAGGGCCTTCACAGCACACAGGGTGAATAACAAGAGCTGATCTCGATGCATTAGCTTGTTTTAGAGATGAATGAGTTTAATAGTTTGCACGCTGGGAGCGCAACTAACGTACGGGTCGACGTCATGTGCGTATGCAATGCAATTACTTGAGTGGCTGTGCGCATGCGCGTTACTCTGGAAGCTTTACCAAGCTACAGGTACCGGGCTTAGCAAGAAACTTTTTTCGCCGGTAGGCGGCTAAGAAGTCCGCAGATTCGAGGAGAGGCAGTCGTAATGATGAAACTGACGCTTTATGACAATATGCAACGAAGTCCTGGAGGCTTTGGTCAAGATCGATGCATACTGACTACTGCCCGGGACAGAGTCCGGGTTTCCAGTGTTCCGTTACTACTTGAAGAACGCTAATTAGTTGCGAGTACTGATCTTTCGTGTCTGCTGTTACAGGATTTATGGCAGGCTTAGTGCGTATTTCAAAAAAAAAGAGAAAGAAACAAAGGCTGAAGTATCGAGGCCACAAGGCAGAAAGGAAGAAATAAATGAAAAATAAATAAAAGAAGGAAGAAAGAGAAAGAAAAGAAGAAACTGCATGTTCTAAATTTCAGTTGTAATGAATAATCCCCTGCTTGGAAGCCTCGACGGAGTTTTGGGCTCAGGCAGGATTTAATCCAAGTTATTAGTTCGCTGCCGCGGCGTTTACCTTTGCCGCGGCGTTTGTCTTAATCCCGGCGGTTCAGCATTCCGTAAAAAAAAAAAAGCATTAATACTGCTATTTCGCTTGACCGAACAAAAAAAAAAAGGAATAAAAAGAGAGTTGAGCCACCTGGCAATGCTATGCCCTGCCAAAGCCTGCAGCCTAGGACAGCAAATTAACGCTAAGTGCAAAGGCGGTAAAAGACCAAGGAACTGGTCGTCCATTCGAAGCAAAAATCGATAGCATCGGCTTCCGAAACGCAGTTAAAGTAATTTCTTTCTTTTCTTGCGAAAGAGGAGACTGAATAGAGATTGGTGGAGAAAGAACAAGAAAATTAGAGGTGAAGAATAGACCCTTCCTGAGTAACTAAATTCACAAATCAATACACCTCACACGCAAAACGTTCTTTCGCTTCACCGCTTACAAGATCAAGGAGCATTACGCAAGCGTCGAAGGCATTTATCTTAATCCTTTTCCCTTTTCCATCGCTCTGAGCGAGTGTAAATGAAAAAAAAAAATAGAGGAAAATTAAAGGCAGCCTACTATTAGGTGTTCGCATCCCTGCTATTTCTTTGTCTTTTACTGTATTTCGAGTTCAACTTTCCTTGGGGTGGCCCCCATGCTTGATTGGCTTTCGCGTTATTGCTTTAAGAGCACCGCCTCCCTTTGTGTCCGGGCACCTATCGTCGTTGAACGGGAAGGGGGGGGGGGGGGGTTCTCCCAGCTGCAAATCGCATTTCTTCGACCCACGCGTCGCTCGGGGCATGCATTGGCGCGGCTATTGCTCAACGCCCAACACTCGGCTTTATGCCGTCCTCTCTGTCGCCGAATCGATGCGATCCGCACGTTGGCAGCTGTCTACAGCGACCTTGATATCTCCGAGAGCCCTGCAGAAAGACGGAGCGAGGGGGACAGAGTGAAAGAAAGAGAGAGGAAAAGAGAGAATGAGAGAAAAAGGAAAAAGAGACACGTCTTTGCCCTCAGGGGAATGCACGCTTCTATATCCGCCGCTGTGCACAGGCGCGTGTGCTTTCATATTGGAGACCGCCGTATTATGAAGAGCGTTCTGATGGTTATAAGCGAAGAGAAAGAACGGAGGTGAAAAGAATAGCAATGCGTTCGGCGACGAATGCGTTATTTGAGAGAGAGAGAGAGAGAGACTGTTTAATGAAATAGAGAGAATTTAGCCGGCGTTTCAATATCGCTGACATGCTACTCTGCGTAGGGAGGGGAATTTGGGAGATAGAGATAGAAGGAGAGCAGCGTGGAAGAGGTAAAAAAAAAACGAAGATAATATGCGGCCACGAAATGGGTACTAAGGGTGCAACGGCGAGTATTGATGTAACCTATGGAATGATGGAGTGCATAGTCCGACAAATGGGCTGACGAAGTTCACTGCATGAAGAATGCATGAAGGTAACGTGCAAGTGAATTTGAAGCTTATCGAGATGTCCAATGTCTTTTAAATATGTAAATAGAAAGTTCATTGCAAGTCTCTGTTGCCTGAAACAGGCTAAGGGACCTAAAACTTTGTCCATTGTTAGGGGCACTGGGCAGAGCTTCTGCATGCAATGTTCATAGTACGCACGCTCGTTAGCATACGCAGGGCACTCAAGCAGGATATGTTCCACAGTTTCTATCGAGGCACAGTTGTCACAATGTGGACTGTTCATTTGTCCAAAACGGTATCGCAACACGTTTGTATATTGATATGGTTTGCCGTACTAGGAGCGTGTCCCACCAGGCATCGGGTCCAAGAGCACCGCCGCTGTGCCGAAGGAGGAAGGAAACGTGGGTCGGAGACGGGGAGTAGGGGAAGTGAAGGAAAAAACTGTATTTACATGGTTACATGATTATTTACATTATTTACATAGAGCGGGACTGAGAATGGCTCTCAGTGGAAGGGGAACGTCTTCGTCAACCGTAGTCGACTGGAGCTAGCAGGCTTCCCTCGGCCACACTCACGGCCGAGTTAAATATCGTTCGGTTTCCCCAGATCCCTGGCTGGGGAATAATGGTCGACGAGCACTGTCCAATCGGATGGACCGAAGGGGACGTTCTTGTTACCACCCACGGCTGGGCAGGTGCGGGTTTTTCCACTCTCTCGCAGCTGGGTCGATGAGAGGGGGAGATGCTGACTCATCCAGCCCTGCGGGAAAGGAATCTCCCGAAGTCTTCCAGCAGGTGAATGAACTTGCTTCCCCGCCGATTGCCCAGAACGCGAGTCGGGGCCACAGAATTCTTCAATTATCCGCCAGCGTGACCGGCGCCGGCACGTCGCCTCCTCTGTGGTCGCTCGGACAATACCTCCGGCGCGTCCCCGGCTTTCGCCGCTATAGTGGTCATCTCCGCTGTGGTCGCTCGGACAATACCTCCGGCGCGTCCCCGGCCTTCGCCGCTATAGTGGTCACCTCCGCTCAAGGAATTTCGCTGGGGTTACTGCTGACAATGGCCCTCGACATTCCTGCTACACTAATCCGCTGAGGCTCGGAGGGCCATTCCAAGCATCCCACTTCCCATGGTCGTCGCGAGGTTGTCGGCCTTGGTGATTGTTCACGGTAGCTGCTTGATCGGGCCCACGTGGTCAGAAGTACGGTCACAACAGCACGTCCGCCACCCGAAGAGGTCTCGTAGTGGTTGCAGCCAACGCTGCTGCGCGCAGAGACCTGGAGTTGTGTCCGTTCGGCTTTTGGTCACAGCTGGGCCCAAAGGTTCTTGCTTCGTTGACAGCTGTAACGAGCTCAACCAGCAAAGTCCAAAGCCCAACAAGCAGAAAGCGCCAAACCGACTTTAAGAACTGCCAAGCTGTTTTCGGTCAACAAAACCTCTTTAGAAAAAATGAGCTGTCGCGTGAAATTTACGTCCTCCTCCGAAAGTTGACATGTTTGACCAAACCAGAATACACAGAGCTTGTTTAGCCAAAAGGGAGGAAAATTTTCTAAAATTTTGGGGGGGTGCCGTAGCACGGTTTATGTCACAGAAAGCCACCTCCCGTGAGAGCACAAAGGGAAGGTGGAGCTGCTGAACATACATACAAGACAGAGAAAAAAAAATGATTCCCGCTAAAGCAAAAAACAAAATACAAATTTGCATAGCGGATTAACGTCCGGGGAGTCAGGAAAGGGCATTACACGGGAAAGCTTCGGCTGAGGCCATCAGCGTTGCCATTACTCGCACCTTTCGGCAACGCATGTGAGCTGAGTCCCGCAATGCCAAGCTCCGAAATTTCGCTCTCATTTCGCATAGGAGAGTGATATGAACAAAAGACAAAAAAAAACAAGCATTAAACTCAATATGAGATTATGCGTCATATCCGCCCCTTGCGCGGCCGTGGTCCGACAGCTGCTTTAGCAGATGAGACATTACATAATGCTAGGAATTTCAGCTTGCATTTCTGTACAGGAGAGTTAAATGAACAAAAAGAAACAAGCAATAAACTGAATAGGATTATTCCTCGAAACCGTCCAGAAACAACGTTACGATTAGAGGAATTTACTGGTTCCTATTCTTCAGCCGCCCCCTGCGCGGCCGCGGTCGGATTGCTGCTCTAGCAGGTGCAACAGGACACAAGGCTAGGAATTTCAGCTTGGGACCCTTAACTGTTCCTCGTCCAAGTCTCGCGGTTCTGAAGTTTGGCTGACGCCCAGAAAGCAGAATGCGAGAAGGGAACGAACGAGTGCGAATGCCGTGCCAGCGTATCCGTCTCTCTCGGATTGGGTTCGCGCGTGGCGTTCTCTTGGCTTGTGTTCCCACGGGGCGGGTGCGAACTCTTGAGCACCGAGGTGCCAAATTGGGGCGGCTACGCGGTTCGGATTTCAGTCGAGCAGTCAACAAGAGCCGCACTTTCCCCTTAATTAACTCTTCCCGTTTGGCCACCTCTTTACGCTGCCGCCCCGTGGAAACCCTCGCTGCTGGTTTGCGGGGCGCGTCACTAGCCATCGCGGAACCGTCACAGGTTAAGTCGTCGGCGTTCGCCTCATTTCCAATTTGTGATCCAGCCTGCTCTGGCTCACTACCGTGAGAGTTTATAAGGGTTACAGGGTCACGTTTGCCCTCTTCACCCGCGTGCTCTGCTGGCGCTGCGAATTCTGGAGCCTTCGAACTGGTGAGGACCTGCGCAGCGTTATCTCCAAGACTAAGGCCCTTTTCTTTGGGCAGCCTATCCAAGCGATTTGGGAAAATCGAGGGATGCTGCATAGGCAGGTCTTGGGAGACGGCTGCCTCGGTCAGACGCAGCTCGAGCGGGCTCTCGATCGCGACGCGGGCAGTAAGTTGGTCGTGTTGGATACCTTTCCTATCCTTATACTGGCGGTACAGCAGGCCAGAACGGAGCTGGAAAGGTATGTTCTTCCGTGACACACCTATGTCACTTTGGTGACTCAAATTTTGTACGGTTTGGTCTTTCTCTTGCTCAGCGGCGAACGTTTCCCTGTCCACACGAAGGAGTTCGAGAAAGCCATCTGAGTGGGGCAACACTAGATTGGTATTCAATTCCTCACCTAGCCCCAGCTCATCCCTTGCGCCTGATTCGGAAGACTCACTATAGCCTGTACTACTGTCGGTACTCTTTACCCCTGTGCTATAAGTGAGTAAGTCCTGCGCTGGCTCGTCATTAGGTAACGCGGAGCCATCACGGGTAAAGTCGCCGGCGTTCGCCTCATCGTCTGTTTGTGACGAAGCCTGCTCTAGCTCATCACCGTGAGAATTTACAGGCCTCGGGCTTACAGGTTGAGGTTTGCCCTCTTCAACCACGTGCTCTGCTGGCGCCGCGACCTCACGAGCCTTCGAAATGGTGAGGACCTGCGCAGCGTTATCTCCAAAACAAAGGCCTTTTTCTTGGGGCAGCATATCCAAGCGATTAGAGAAAATCGAGGGATGCTGCTTAGGCAGGTTTTGGGATACGGCTGCCTCGGTCAGACGCACCTCGAGCGGGCTCTCGATCGCGACGCTGGCAATGGGCAAAGACACGCTGGTTTCAGTGGAGCATAACTCATTTTCGGGTGTTCGGTCGCGAGCGGCTGTCGTTCCCTTATCGCTGAACTGATCTTTGTTTCCAAGCAGCGATGAGGCGCATTCCTCGCTTACAGCAGAACTTTCATCTGTCGCGTTCAGCGCGCGACTGCTTTCTGGAGGACGACATTTTTGCGCTGCGCCTACGCCTTTCTGGGTTGCAAGGGCAATCTGCGCGGCATCGCGCTTTTCAGCTAACGCCGCGCTCTGGCTTGGAGCTCCACAATCGCTGTCAGGTTTGCCCTCTTCAACTACGTGCTCTGCTGGCGCTGCGAATTCACGAGCCTTCGAAATGGTAAGGACCTGCGCAGCGTTATCTCCAAAACAAAGGCCTTTTTCTTTGGGCAGCATATCCAAGCGATTTGAGCAAATCGAGGGATGCTGCTTAGGCAGGTTTTGGGAGATGGCTGCCTCGGTCAGACGCACCCCGAGCGGGCTCTCGATCGCGACGCGGGCAATGGGCAAAGACACGCAGTTTTCATTGCCGACTTTAATTTCTTTTCGCGCCGAAACCTCCTGATTTAATGTCGAATTCCTGTCGGCGCGCTTCGCCTCTAAAATTTGTTGCAACTCCAAACGCTTTAGAGCAATTTCTTTATCTAACCTGTCAGCCTCCTTTTTAGCGGCTTCCTTGCGGTAAAGGCGTTCTTTTTCAACCCTGACGGCCTCCTCCTTGCGTTCTTTTTCAACCCTGTCGGCCTCCTCCTTGCGCTCTTTTGCAACCCTGTCGGCCTTCTCCTTGCGTTCTTTTTCAACCCTGACGGCCTTCTCCTTAGCGTTCCTGATTCCCTCCTGAAGGACTTCCCAGGTCTCCAAAATTTTGTCTCCCTCCTCCTTAGCACCACATTCCTTAATAGCCTCAATCAGCTGCGGCTTTCTGTGACTTTTCCTGGCCTCAATACCCAGCTTTTCACACAGCAACATCAACTCTGGCTTCTTTAGTTTGCTCAAATCCATGGCAACTTCCGAACGAGGACTTTCATAAAATAAGCTGCTACGTGAAATTCTTAAGCGAGCACGTGCAGAAAAACAATCTACAGGTAGTGATAAATTTCCAGAGTTATCAAGCCTGGCAGATTCTTAAAGAAAGTCAAGCGCTCACCACTGCTGAAGCCAGGACCAAGCGTGGAAGATCCCGCCGCTGCCAACCAGTTGATATGGTTTGCCGTACTAGTAGCGTGTCCCACCAGGCATCGGGTCCAAGAGCACCGCCGCTGTGCCGAAGGAGGAAGGAAACGTGGGCCGGAGACGGGGAGTAGGGGAAGTGAAGGAAAAAACTGTATTTACATGGTTACATGATTATTTACATTATTTACATAGAGCGGGACTGAGAATGGCTCTCAGTGGAAGGGGAACGTCTTCGTCAACCGTTGTCGACTGGAGCTAGCAGGCTTCCCTCGGCCACACTCACGGCCGAGTTAAATATCGTTCGGTTTCCCCAGATCCCTGGCTGGGGAATAATGGTCGACGAGCACTGTCCAATCGGATGGACCGAAGGGGACGTTCTTGTTACCACCCACGGCTGGGCAGGTGCGGGTTTTTCCACTCTCTCGCAGCTGGGTCGATGAGAGGGGGAGATGCTGACTCATCCAGCCCTGCGGGAAAGGAATCTCCCGAAGTCTTCCAGCAGGTGAATGAACTTGCTTCCCCGCCGATTGCCCAGAACGCGAGTCGGGGCCACAGAATTCTTCAATTATCCGCCAGCGTGACCGGCGCCGGCACGTCGCCTCCTCTGTGGTCGCTCGGACAATACCTCCGGCGCGTCCCCGGCTTTCGCCGCTATAGTGGTCATCTCCGCTGTGGTCGCTCGGACAATACCTCCGGCGCGTCCCCGGCCTTCGCCGCTATAGTGATCACCTCCGCTTAAGGAATTTCGCTGGGGTTACTGCTGACAATGGCCCTGGACATTCCTGCTACACTAATCCGCTGAGGCTCGGAGGGGCATTCCAAGCATCTCACTTCCCATGGTCGTCGCGAGGTTGTCGGCCTTGGTGATTGTTCACGGTAGCTGCTTGATCGGGCCCACGTGGTCAGAAGTACGGTCACAACAATATGCAGCATGCAGACGAAGTCGGTGATAAAGTGTTTCCAGATGTCGTGGAGTTCCGGGTGAGAGTCTTGATCTAAGATGTGGGTCGATTGAGTGAAGAAACTGGTACTGATGTGTCGGCAAACTCCAAAGCCGATACGTTTCTTCGTAAGCAAAACTTTTAGCCATTTAGGACGCGTCAGATTTCGTGAAAAAAGTTCGAATGTATCTCCGATGTTTATGGCCCTTACGGGCCGCTTCATCTGCTTTTTCATTAGCCAGAATGCCACAGTGAGCAGGTACCCACTGAAATGTTATGCAGTGGCCTGCTGCAATTGCTAAATGATGCAGATACCCGATGTCCAGGGAAACTGGCTGGTGATTCGTTCTCTTCAGCAGGTTGGCCAGGATCTGCAGAGATGCTTTTGAATCGGTGAAGATAACCCAATGGTCGGCGGTTCGGCGCAGGATGTAAGAAACAGCTTCCTTAATGCCGTGAAGCTCAGCTGTCGTAGAGGATGTCCTCCGCTGCAGCCGGTAAGAAAGGGCGTGGCCTGTTGAGGGCACATAAAGGCCACAAGAAGAGGTTTCTTTAGTAGTTGAACCATCGGTGAAGATATGGGTGTGCTGCGTATATTCTTCGATTAAGTAGGCGAGAGTAGCTTGCAGAAGCGCTGCCTGTGGCATGCGGCTCTTTGCATTCACACCTGGAACAGACTTCTTCACCTTTAGAGGAGAGAGTGTCCATGGAGGAAAGGCCAGAGGTAGTAGTTTCTGTGGCTGATTAATAGTAGGGAGGGGCAGGAGCTGCACTGCCTGGCCAAAGCTAGAGTTGCTGTGAGTTAGGTGGACACGGTGTAGGAAGTGCTTCTTCCCTTGCAGGACATGACGGAGATGGGTACGCATAGTTTCCTGGGCGGCAATCACCTCTAGTGGGAGGCATCCTGCCTCCGCTACTGTTCCTGATGCAGAGGAACCCTTTGGGAGGCCAAGACACATTCGCAGGCAGTTGTTCCGTGTGGCATTGAGAGTCTTATTGCTTGATGTAGATAATCTTTGAAGCACTGGTAGACAGTAGCGCAAGGTTCCTTCAACGTAGGCTTTTTCAAGCAGAAGCATTGATCGGCAGTTGCTACCCCACCTTGTTCCCGCCATGAACCTGAACACTTGCGATGCTGCAGTAATCCTCTCGCGGAGCTTTTGATCTGAGGTGACCATGACAGATTATAGTCGATTACAACACCCAGGAATCGCTGAGATCGTACATATGGCAGCGTTCGTCGGCCTAGGAGCAGCGGATATCGGGTCATCGTTTTTCTTGTAAACGCCATTGCAACACTCTTTTCTGGCGAGAGACGAAGACCTCTGGAAGCCAGGTACATCGAAATGTGCAATAGCGCTCTCTGAAGACGTTGCTGGGTAATATAGCGCGAACGTGATGCGGTCCAGATGCAGATATCATCAGCATAAATTGTTATGCGGACCCCTCGCGGAAGGTTTCTTCTTATGTGAATAAGGACAATATTGAACAGGAGAGGGCTGAGCACCGCTCCCTGTGGTACGCCCCTCTCCACTGCGTGAAAGCGTGTTGGACCGTTTGGAGTGGTCATAAAAATTTACCGTTCTTTTAAATAATGCCCAACCCACTTGTATAGCTTTCCTCCAAGGCCAAGACTGCCAAAGGCTGCGAGAATTGCATGGTGAAAGACAGAGTCAAAGGCGGCCTTGATGTCTAGGAAAACGGCTGTCGGGATGTACCCAGCATGAAGGTACTCCTCAATTGATGAGACGAGGGCGATGATATTGTCAGTCGCAGACCTGTTTTGACGGAACCCGTTCATTTCTTGGGGGAACTCATTTCGGCTCTCTGGGAACCAAGTTATGCGTTTGCAGACCATGCGCTTCATGAGCTTACCTACGCAGTTCAGTAGGGCAATGGGCCGGAATGATGCGTAGCTTGTTGGCTGCTTACAGGGTTTCAAAACGGGCACAATTTTCGCCAGCTTCCATTCCGTGGGGACCTCACCAGCCATCCAGGAAGAATTGTAATACTCCAGGAGTCGAAGACGGGAGGTGCGGGGTAGCTTTGCAATGGCGTCATAGGTCACCTCATCATGACCCGGAGACGTGTGTGTCTCCGCGATAGCTGTGGATAGTTCTTTCATTGTGAAAGGCAGGTCTAACGCTGGCACTGCCGCCTTTGGGATGCCTGTTTGACCATCTGCGGAGAGTGTCGAATGCCCTGACCCTGCCGACAGTAGCCTGCAGTATTCTTCTGAGACTTCTTTTATAGATTTTTGTTCGTGAAGGGAGAGTGCAGCGAAGGGGTCGAAATCTATATACTACTGCGTGGGCTTTATGTGTGTTTGTTTTCTTTTTCTTCGTGTGCGTAAAAATGGAAGCGGATTTCAAATTTCAGAACCTCGAATAAAAAAAAAATAACGGGAGTAGCGTCGACTATTACGGAAACAAACAAACAAACAAACAAGCAAGCAAGCAAGCAAGCAAGCAAGCAAACAAACAAATAAACAAACAGGCTCTCTTCGGCGGATGGTTTGAATGCGTTAGCCAAACGTTGGTTATATCCGGGGTTGGCACACGAAAGAAACTCCTTTATATGTGAGGTGGTTCATTATATCCGAGGTAACACACGAAAGTTCATTATATACGAGATGGCATACTAGGTTCAATATATCCGAGGGAAAGACACTAAATTTTGTTATACCAGATCAGTTTGTAGTGACGTGTGAACACGTGATACGAAGGCCACGGACAGGCCGCGGATGAATCGGCCTATGAAGTTCTTTTTCGTTTTACGGCACCAGAAGAGGTCGGAAGGGACTGCCCTATCTTGGAAAGACGAATGGAAACCAACGGCCGAGCACTGCACGGCTGCGGCGTTAAGCACAGGACAAGATGTGTTCCTTCTAACCTAGATGTGATTTACAAGGTCCCGTTTTCATGTGCTCTTTATTACATCGGCTAGACTAGCCGCTGTATTAATGTGCGCTTGCAGGAGCATTTTTCTCAGTATCATCCGCAAAGCTATCTCCTACCTGCCAACACATGGCGGTTCATGTAAGCGTCTGCGAAAGAAGCAGTGCTAGTCGTCGTTTGCTGCCGCTAATTTTTCGTTTTAATTTCAGTTAATCCGGGAAATCTCGGTCGCCTTTCATATCCGTAGAGGTGACCATGATTGTGTGAGCAAACATTCAGTTCAGGCACATAGCCAGGATATGTTTTCGGGGGAGGAGGCAATGCAACTTCATCTAGTTGGCGGGGAGGGGTGATAGAGGGGGTGGGGGGAGGACGGAGCCCCCCCCCCCCCCCCCCCCCCCCCCCCTCCGCGCCTTGGATATGTGCCTGCTTCGGTTCAACTGCTCGATAAAGAATATTTTCCGGTTACTGACATCTTTTCCAAATTTTTAAGACAGCGCTTTGTTTTTATGGTTTTTCCTTCTTTCTACACCAGTTTCCTTGTGAAACATAACCTACACCAACTATAGCCTAACTCAGGGTCGTAACGGTACGAGTGGTACGATTTTTTTTTTTTTTTTCAATTTAAGAAGAGCAAAGGTATGACACTTCAATGTTATATCTATGCAGTTTGCGCTAGCTAGTATGCTTAAAATGGACGCAGTTCATTGAACTTCGGTATATTACAAGTATTTTATCACATTTCGGGCTCGCTCTTTGCCATCACCAGGACTGCTTTACACGCTGCTGCTGCCAAGCTTCTTTTGTGTTGAGCAGGGAATAACTATGCTGCAAAATATATACTTGCAAAGAGCGGTGCAATGTTCTTATTGTTGCGGTAGCGTGCTAAGGGTCAATTAATCAAACGCCCGCACATCTGAGTTACGGAAGATACGAGATTCAGCAACACAATGAAATCTTTCTATCGCAACCGGAGTCCAACAATGAAAGCCTTGCACTGATCTCTGCAAGGGTATTTTCTTGCACCCCTGGCTCGCAGTCTGCGCAGATAGGAAAATGCTTTGTATTGAGGCTTTCCCGTATCATTTGCGAATAACATAATCTCGCACTTAAATAAATGATCATTAGCCTTTCGTCAGCAGTGCACAGGAAACGCAGAAATAGCCCCAAGAAACCCAGTCACCATAGCGACCCGTAAGGCTTTGTGTATTCTTTCCAGTCAATGCCGGGCATAGCCCCGATTTCCGACCCCCACCTCTACCTCGTGGGAGGAGCGACTGACCGACTCCACGTTGAGGGCCAGTTTGAACTAGTTTGAACTGGTCCGGCGGCCCTGAGAGATCGCCGCAGTCATTGGAGTTGTGGACTGGGGACTCCCCTTACAACGAAGGCAATCACTTTTTTTCTTTTTCTTTTCTCTCGCCCTCTCCTGGAGAGAGGAACCTAGAGGCACCTTGTGAGAGAAGTGTGCTAGGCGTTTCAGTGGGTATCAAGCGTAGACGGAGCAGATAAATTTATTGACCACAGTACTTTAGAATAGGTTGGAACCAATTTTATTTCCGACTTATTTGTTCTAAGAGTTTCCTTGCAAATGAGAACAGGCAGCTACTACCCTGTTTCGTTGTGGTGACCGCTTGCTTGCAATTATACACTTGAACGGCTGTCTTAAACAGCAGACTCCACTTTATTTGGTTCTTTATACTTTTGGTTAATGCTGGCGGTTCTTTAAACTGTCGAAGATTTTCCCTTGTCCTGAATTGTGTTCCTTTCTTTAGAACTTTTCATAGCCTAATAATAATGATGCTGTGTTTAGTTCTTCATGGGAGTCGAGGAATGTCATCCAAATTCACCGTGCATGTGAGGAGTACGAAGTGAGATAGCTAGTCCAGAAGCTGTTGCTTTTCTATTCGTGATAAATACAGCCCTTAATAAGGCTGCTTCATATATTTTCACTCATTTCGTATCTGCACTGACTTGAGGTTGAGGCTTTCGCCTGCTTTTCGTTTTTCTCCATTCTTTGTCTCTTAGTGACAAAAAAACTGCTTCTGATTTATTTCGATTCATCCTTGAACGATTGGCTAACTGCTAAATTTTCCTTTAGTTCAATTACGAATGCATTATTGCCCGTTACAAAAAATGCTGTGTCTTATCAGCTTGCAAAATAAACTGCGCGCCTTGAACGGAATGTACGACTACGACATCCTTGACAAGAAAGTTATGTCCATAAGCAGTATTTACCATACTCTGAAAAGCCGTTGAAGGAACCATATGATCGAAGATAGTAATGTAATATAATGTAATATCATATAATGTAATGGCCTGTACGTGTGCGGGGAAGAGAGGGAGAGACAAAGTGAGAGTGAACGCTCATAATACGCTTATTATTCAAGCCTTGTTTTCGAGACGATCTACCAACGCATTGGCGCGGCGGCGACGACACGCGCCGAATTGGCCGCACCACCTCAAACCGGTTTCGACCGGCTCCCGTGTGTACGCTGTGCCCAGAGGAGGAAGTGGTGGACAGGACACAAATGCGCTCTGCCTGCTTCGCCGCACAAAAACACTGCGCGAGCCCACCGCAGAGCTCAATCAAGCAGCGCGCGTCGCTACACTCTCTTCCCACAAAACTGTGCAGCACTGCGAAAGCTCACTGCAGCCAGTCAGGTGCCTTTCACGGTTGACAACGGCTACTGATTGGTCGCTGCTCAGTTAGCACTGACGAAGCACTGACCAATCATAATGGACTGCAATGCGCCGCTCCACAATCAGTCAGCTCCGCAATCAGCCAATCACAAGTCGCTCCCAGCTATACGAATAGGTTCGCATATTTGTCCCCTGATTGAGTGAAGCCGGGTCTAGAGCCTCCACAACACTGCACTGTTCTAGCGCGACAAGAGTGTAGCTAACGCGGTCCGCCCTCAAGGTCTCTGCTCTTCGGCACCGCGATACAAAGCGGCGATAGTAGCGTGCGCGTACTGCATGCTGCGGTTCCGCACGCGCTGCAGTGGTTGCCGGCGATCCCCTTTACGGCCTACCTACCCCCTTTGTGAAGCGGGCGTCGGTCGAGATTGCCCAAGCAGCCCATCGAGGCGTGCGCGCCGTGCTCTGCCTCATCATAAAGGGCGACAGATACGGCTCGCTGGCTGCGATGAGGCGAGCAGCACTGCTTTGCTCGATTCGAGCTGCTGCTGTTGCTGTTGCTAAGCCGCAAAATGTGCTGTGCCGGTGACGAGTAGCGGGCATCGGACAGTCGTGCATGCGCGCCCTCAACGCTGCTTATTTATTTATTCGTTTATTTATACATTTGTTATTGATTCCGAGGTATTCAAATCAAGGGCGAGAAGAGCGAGGAGGTGAGTTTTGGGAAGAAAAGACGTGTAAATGCTTACATAAAAAAGACAAAAGCAGCATAACATGATTGGCAATCAAAATAAGAAAAAAAAAAGTTCTCGCAAGATCTCGAATGCTGTCACCATCCGAAAGTAAAGCGAAGGCAGAAGCAAGGAAAGCAAGCGTGAAGCAATAAAAGAGTGAAGAAAATAAAGACAAGCTCAACTATGAAGGCTAAGGAGGGCGATGAAATTTGAGTTTGTAATATAATGGCGCGCTGAGAATAGAAAATTTAAATGTTCTCTTCTGCGGCACTTTTGGGACATTTTTAACTTTCACTGCAACAGCGCTGCGGTCGTTCAACGACGAAAATAACACACGAACTGGCCTACGCAAATAATAATACATGGAAACCGTGATTACCTGCCGCAGTGGCTCAGTGGTTACGGCGCTCGGCTGCTGGCCCGAAAAAAGGGGGTTCGATCCCGGCCGCGGCGGTTGAATTTCGATGGAGGCGAAATTCTAGAGGCCCGTGTACTTTGTGATGTCATTGCACGTTAAAGAACCCCAGGTGGTCGAAATTTCCGGAGTCCTTCACTACGGCGTCCCCCATAGCCTGAGTCGCTTTGGGACGTTAAACCCCAATAAAACCTAACCAAAGTGTGATTTCGAATGACATGAAATTGGTTTTGAAGATAGGTAATGACGCAGTAACACTCTCACTTCTCGGTAGACGCCTCAACAGCGCCGTGAGGGAGGCTTGGGTCCTTCTTTCTCACGAAATGAGCTGATTTTCACTTCGAAAGCAGCCGGTTTAAACAAAGCAGCGGTGGCATTTGTGCATTTCTGATGCCCAAAAGGAACCTGAGTTGGGAAAGGCGTTACTGCAGAGAAGTCTGGGACTGCTCCGTTCGGCCCTCTTTTTTTCTCTTTTCGCTGCATTCCGCTTTCATCATAACGAGCTCGGTTGCCGAACCCATGACTTCACGCTCAACAAGAGGCAATAACCACTGAGTCACAGCCGGCAATGTCCGTACTGTTTAGAAATCCGAGCTATTAATTATGTTTACAGTCTCATACCACTTGAAATAGGGTGCAAGGGATGACTAAAACACCCCTGCCACTTGAAATAGGGTATAAGGGGTGATTAAAACACCCCCGCCACAGCAAATAGAGTTTAAGGGGTGACTAAAACACCCCTGCCGCTGAAAATAGTGTTTAAGGTGCCAGTAAAACACCCCTGCCACTATAAACAGGGTGTAAGGGGTGATTAAAACACCCCTGCCACTAGAGATAGGGTGTAAGGGCTAACTAAAATACTCCCGCCACAGCAAATGGAGCTTAAGGGGTAACTAAAACACCCCTACCACTGAAAATAGGGTTTAAGGGGCATCGAAAACACCCCTGAAACTTTAAACAGGGTGTAAGGGGTGACTAAAACACCCCTGCCACTGGAAATAGGGTTTAAGGGGTGACTAAAACGCCCCTCCCACGCGTACGTTAGTTACAATTGCGCCTATTCACTACAATAGTAAGGCTTTTTGACGGGCTAGTTGGTACTATCAGCAACGAATGAAACGCGAACAAGCAAACGTAGGTGGCAACACAAAAACACCAGCGTATTAGCTCCTGTATTGGAAATACAAGCGCGGTTATAACACTTCTAAAGAAGAGTCTTCCTGCCTTCAAAATGAATAAAGCAGGAGCTAGTATACAGCTTCCCCTGGCTAAGAGCTGCTTGTTTTGCAGTGCGTGGTTCAGTAGTCTTGTTCGCGTTTCATTTATTGCTGATAGTACATATTCATATTTGAAAGGCTGTGCGCTAAAAAGACGTTCACAGGAAAAAGGATAGAGACGACAGGAAAGAAGCGCTTCTTTCCTGTCGTCTCTATCCTTTTTCCTGTGAACGTCATTTTAGCGCACAGCCTTTCAAATTCACTACAAGAGTGTTATAACATGTTATCTTTCTTGGAGGGTGTACCAAGTGTCGACTGCTTGGAACCGTGCTTCAGTGAGAGCACGTGCATTGCACGCTTTGCCTTCGCCGCGGCCAGCGCATAAGGTTCATGAAGCGCACAAAAGGGCACTCCGAAACAGCTGGAGCACTGTGCCGCGTCATCGCCCCAGAGCTGACCCGTGAGTCAGTAGCGAGAACTGAAGGAAACAAAGGTTAAAGACCCTGCAACAGCTGATGTATCTACTTAGGCGAGGCCTAACCGGCCGACGTTCGACGACTGCAGCTTGAGGCGCGCAGTGACCGGAGTACGCGTCACTAGTTCAGGCAAAACACATATTGTGCACGTATAAAAAGAGCCAATTGGTAACTAGGAAAGACGTTGCGTAACGTTTGTATACTCTTAGTTACTGTTAGTTATCTGCTATTTTTGTTTACCGTCTTTCCACTGGCGTGGCTATATTTGTTTAAATACATTACATCACTATCAGTTCTGTGTGTAAATTCTGTGTTATCGCTGCTGCCGTCTTACATTTGATTGTTGCTTAGTCGAAGAGGTCCCGGCGCATTCTGCCACTACGGGGCCTCTTTCTTTTCTTAATTGATACGAATACGCTAATCTTATGTGTCCAATAAACTTGAGACTTGGAGCGTCTAAACACTCTCTTTTTACATGAGGAATATAGCCGACGCTACTGAGCAAACGGTCAGTGCACAGTACTGGTTTGCAATTTATTTATCGAATCTAGAGCTAAGAGCAGCATAAAAGAGAACACTCTGTTAGCATTCAATCAGCGTATGTGTTCCACGCATGAGCTAAAGCAACCTTATTGGTTGTTCATAAGTTTTTTCCCCATAGACCCATGAAACCATTTTTGTCTTTTCAAGCACGATGAAGAAGCAATGATCAATCTATACGTACAAGGCGGGCGACAACATGTTCGCTTCATATTTTTTGCGTCTGTACGTGCATACAGTGACCGCACATGGCGATAATCAGGAGTTCCATCAAGAAAGAAAGAAAGGGCCGACAAAAAAAAAAATGAGGCTCTCGTCAAAGTCAACATTTCTGACCGCTCTATGCATGGTTTAGTTCTGCTAAGCCCAATGCGAATTGAATGTAGCGATCTTTCACCAGCACGAGCCTATACGTGTTCGGTGCACAAGTCAATGCCCGTCATTTCGCTAGATTTTCACGAAATCGACGCCACGCAGCGGCGGCGCCGCCAACTAGTCTAAGGAAGGTTGGTGCGCACGGAAACCACATTGTTCCGTTATCTACGGAGAGCGAAGGCTGATAAAATTATTTCATTCTGATTTCATCTATTCTAATTTTTTCTTGAACTTCGATATCGATTTCACCATCTGTAACTGGAATCACTTATTCACACGAGCAGACGGTAAGGACCGAATAGACTAGAACGAATAGCATTGCGTTATATAGCGGCCTTACATTCATTACGCGACTTCCTTCCACTGCTTACCAACGAACTAAGAGCATCCCATGGAAAGAACGCACCGAAAAAGACATCATTGATCTCGCTTCTCACTTGTACACATCTATTAGAAATTTATAATGAGGCTTTTGTAATAAGGGAGTAATTACTCATTAGCATCCGTCAAAGCGCTGCAATGCCTGCTTAAATCGACGAACAAGCGCTGGTTTATCTGTAAATTTGAAACAAGCGCGCTTCTATATATACTCAGGCTGAGCCCAGAAGCAGTCTTCCGTTGCGCCGTCAATGCCGATCAATTCAAACGCCCCCTCTAGGTCGTGAAAATCGCTAATATCTTTAATATGTGCCCCAGTTTTCGCGTTCTGTTGCAGTCCACACAGCCACAGTCGTAGCCGCCGGGCGGCAACTCCACCAGCACACACCCTGTCACGTTTGGAGTTTCCTCCGCATTACCAGTTTTTCTTTTTGTTTTTGTTTTTTTGTCCAAGCATTTGTGATTGGGACACAAGCGTTGTTTAATTAATGTGTGGAGTTCTGGCATCACTCAACCCTTGAGTTTTCCAACGCATTTTGCTTCGTTGCGCTCGATTACCAGGAAACTGTTTTTCCTTCAATCAATCAATCAATCAATCAATCAATCAATCAATCATTTTATTTCCTTAGAAAAGGAGGGTCTATTAGCCCCTCATCTCTTTGTCCATGTATAAAACTAGAAAACAATCTGATCACGGAAAGCGGGCTGAATTAAGGTGGATTCTGTTTGCTTTGCTCGAGCTCAGCTCGATGCAGTTGGATTTTCACCGCCTTTATCGCCTTACTTTATTTTTGGTTGGATAACCGTGTCTCTAAGCGGAGAGTGACTCCGTCCTATGTCGCACAGCATTGCTGAAACTATAGAGGTAGCATCGATCCGTAAAACCCCTGTTCACAATGCTGTTCGCACTTTAGAACAGCTCATAACTGATTGGCACTCGAGTTCGGACCGAATTACGATGAGGAACAATGGGATATGCAGGCTACTTGTTGGCAGTCAACCGACGACTGTTCTTACTAGCAACTAATTCTGCGATTTCTACTCCGGGCTGACTGATGCAACTATTTAGTTTCAACTCTGCTTTTGACCGTTATGAAACTGAGAATAAAAGGTTTTTGTGCTTTTAACGACTCAGTAATCGCCGAAAACTTTTTTTTCTTCTTCTCTTCTTTCGTACCTGTACCTGTCCGAGCGTGAAGCGAACGTCGGGACCTCGAGCGGTGCGGGCATGGGGCGCTGAGGGCTCGTCCACTTGTCACGCTGTACGAGGCTTTTATCTCCCTTCGACACGAATCGGGCAACGCTTCAGGAGAGATAAGTTGCGAAGGTCTTATCCATGCTTCTCTCCAGTCCTTTCGGTTGGGAGTGTGTGCTGAAGTGCAACGTTTATCCATCTCTGCACAGCTAAGGGATGTGGGGCGGAATTTAATCGCCGTACTGGCTTGCGTGGCAAAAAATACACGTCACAAACGTAACGAAGTAGACAATGGCTTCGTTTCAAAACAAGTTGCAATTTTGCGGATAACCTGGAGACGCGATAATTGCGCGACAGTCTGTTTGAACGCAGACCCATTACTCAGCAGATTCAACCTTATCGTATACTAAGCCTATCAATAGCCCACCGCTACGGTCGTAAGAAGGAAGAACGAGGAAGGTTATACGAGGGGGTACCCAAAAGAAACCGGACTTGTTTTTGTTTGAACTTATTTGTTCACATTTTAAGCACACACCTTCAATCTCCTTCAAAGTATTCCCCACTTGCAATGATACGCTTGTCGAATCTTTCATTCCATTTTTCAAAACATTGTTTAAATTCATCTTTTGTGATGCTTGACAGTGCCTTCGTCGTTTTTTTTCTTCACCTCAGCAACATCAGCGAAACGCTTTCCTTTCACCTATTTTTTCATTCCAGGAAACAAGGAAAGTAGCACGGGGCAAGGTCGGGAGAGTATGAGGGTTGAGGAATACGGGGTCATGCCATTTTTGGTCCAAAATTGTCGTAGAGACAGGGCTGTGTGAACAGGGGCATTGCCAAGATGGAAAAACCAGTCACCCGACCGCCACAAATCTGGCCGCTTCCACCGCACACTTTTGCCTAATCTTTTCAAAACATCCAAGTAGAAAGCGTGGCTAACTGCCTGACCCTGCGGAATAAATTCTCAATGGACGACTCCTCTCACGTCGAAAAAACAAATCAGCATTGTTTTGAGGTTTGGTTTCACCTGACGAGCTTTCTTGAGGCGAGGTGAATTTGAAGTTTTCCATTGGCATGATTGTTACTTTGATTCAGGATTCAATTCAGGAACACTTCAAGAACAGGATTCAATTCAGGAACAGGATTCAATTCAGGATTCAATTCAGGAGTTGTCCCCACAGCATCGTCCTTGTACGTCTTTCTTAATATTTCAAGAGTTTCCATTCAACTTTTTCCGAGCAAAAATCAGAATTTCACCGGCGCACGCTGTTCACGAAAATCAGCCATTGCAAAAACGACATTCACACAAAACAGTCGTCACTCTAAAACTCTGCCTAAACTAGTCTGACCTCCTTCAACGACGGCACTCGGCTTACTGACTCTGAAATGTTCGCTCTATGCGCTCCTAGTGGCAAAACGCGGTACCACAGAAGCTTTGCCGACCAAAAAATTTAGTCCGGTTTCTTTTGGGTACCCCCTCGTATATGTATAACGGGTTTAATGCAGCAATTGCAGCAAGAAAAGTGCGTTGTCTTCTACTATTATTTTTAACACGAAAGCGTCGTTACCCGTTCTGCAGTCCTCGTTATCAGCGTGGTTACGTTAACTGGAGGGAGGACAATGGCTCTCATCCGATGACCTCCGTGCACACGCTATGCCAGCCACAGTTAGCCTATAAGCAAACACACAGTGCATCGAACTCACAGAGAACCGGATCCGTACCGTTAATAGCAATGAACAAATAGTAACAGCAGGAACTCTTCACCAACAGCGCGTCATGGTAGGGGGAAGATAGGAGCAAACGCTACAAACCAAATGTTGTGTGTTTAGTAAGGAGTGAGCGAGCCCGGAGAGGCCATTAATCGGTCAACGATTAGGGTCACGTCTTCGATTCGATCGATAGAACAACTGCGACGCGCGCAGTGTTTGGCATGGCAGTCGGCGTGGTCTCGTCTTTTTTATTTATTTCCCCTCATTTATATGTTTGCTTTACAGCACGCCTTGCCTCGTCCACATTGATTCATCCTTTGAGTTCGACAGCCTGTGGTATCTTGGCCGATCGCAAAGGGCATAGCTTATTCTATGCTTTTGAGATCAAGCTTTCTGGGCAGGAATCTAAATTTAACTTACGTCGGTGGAGTCGACTGATCCCGCCAAAGCAGGAAACAGGTTTCGCAAGTTCGAGCTCATAAGTCACAACCCCCCCTCCCCCCCCCCCCCCAAAAAAAAAAAAAAAAGCCGATAGATATATACTTGATCCTACCTACAGGTAAGCCCAAGTTGACCACTCCCTAAAGGTCGGAGAACACAAGCGGCAAATAAATATATTTATATACTCCTTTTTTCCTAAAACCGTCCATGACTTGAACAAATTACAGGAAGAGATTGTCTGCGCACCGCCATCTTGATTTGCCAATGCTTCAGCAAAGTTCGCTTAACTAAGCGTCATGTAACCCTTTTCATGTATACTTCATACACATGCTTTGACGGCTGTAGTATTAATATCTACATGTTTGCAAATATGTTGTAAAATTTGCTTTATTGCTTCCGCTTATCGCGTTTTTATTGTTTATATCCACTTTAACTTTGTGAATAGGTTGTTGAATATCTCGTTACTTCTACTCATAACGCTGCGTTTTCATGTTTGTACTGGGCTACCTGTCATAACTGCCCCCCCCCCCCCCAAAAAAAAAAGGCCATTTGGGCGCTGTGCGTAATTGAATAAATAAATAAATAAATAAATAAATAAATAAATAAATAAATAAATAAATAAATAAATGGTGTAGTGAAAGCTTTCAGCTTCAATCCTTATCGAGAAAGAAAAATGAGTGGGGATTCGTGCAAAGTACGTCCCCGGTGCAAATGTCTCGACGATAATGCCTTGTTTTGGTATTTTGCTTGAGGTATTCATTGCTTGAGCCGACGCCTTGCGTGCACACACGTCGTGCAAAGCCCTGTGTGAAGTCCGAGTCCCCGCCCAAGACATCGATGTTGTTGTTTTGGGTGCTATCAGCTCCTATCTTTTCTTACTGCCGTTATCATATTCTCATATATCTTATCTTATCTCACTCATCTTCTCCGCTCATGCGGTTTTTGCAGGAGTGCTCATATCTCGCGGTTATGGTGATCTACCGGGTTAGAGGCTGTTTCGGTATCAGCGTGCGAAGCGCACCAGAACAACGTGAAGTAAGGTTGTTTTGTGCATTGACATATTTAAGAAATATTCTCTATGTGCCCTTGATAGGCGTTCCTATCTCCTGCCTCCTTTTCCCTTCATTGCGTCCTTTTATCCCATTTCATTCAGCGCAGGACAGCCAGCTCACCATAAATATAGCTAACCTTTCTGTCTTCCTTCTCCCGTTCTTGCCTTGCAAAATGCCCGAACAATCCTGTTTTGCTTATCAGATACTTTCTTTAGTCAATATATCAAGTCAAATAAACTGAATAAAAATTAATTTTTCTAGTTCAGCACAGGCCAGTCCTGGACAGTGTTCAAGGCTGCGATGATCTAACCGCTTGAGTCTTGACAAAATTTCCGGTGCATTGTGCCTGCAGCCACTTCACCTTCAGCTGGTAAAACAAATATCATTATCAGCAGCAGCATCATCAGCGTCGTTGGTCATCACCACTACCACTCGACCACCAGTCACCACCGCCGTTTACATGTGCAGCTATAGTTGAACACAATTCAAGATCGAAGCGAAAAGTGTATTTCAAAAGAAGCCCTCCAGCCAATGGCGTCGACCGATTCTCATGACGTCGTGATTAATCCCCTCGGACCTGCTGGCGTCACATGGCTGGAAGAAGAAAAGGCATTTATCACGACTTAATCGGATTAACCGTGCCGTCGTCAGAATCTGCCGTCGCCATTGTCTGGAGGTATTAATTTCAGGGACATCTGCAGTTTCGTTCTTGAGTTGTATCTGATTTAGCATGCATTTGGCCTGTCGGGATCGTCCGCGCATGCGCACTGGTGACTGGCGGTCGCGGTAAGCGGTAAAGCGCTATACAGTATACGTTAAGCTAAACAGCTCTTTTTATTTGTTATATAGCCACCACTGTAAAAATGATAAAGACTTAAAAATTGGACGACTCTATCTATTACGGGGATAGGGTAGTAGCGGGGCGCCAGCGCGCGGGCGCAGGAAAATAACGCCCCTCTGGTTATTGTTCTGCGCATGCCCACTGACGCCTCACTATTCTCCTATCCCTCTATTCGACAGGGTACCCCTGTTCTAAAGCCCCATAACATTTCGCTTCCAGCCTTCATTCCTTGGTAGATTATTGGGGTGTGGTGGGACATGCGAAAGTAAAGACGTAAAAAGTAAAGAAAGCAAAGACGAGTGGGGTTCCCGGAAGGAAGCACCACTGTGCGACACAGAGGAGGAAAAGAGCCGATGCCGCAGAAGAGCAGAGATTGGGGTTGTCGAACCGCAGCGCTGGCTGATACGCGCGCGAGTCTGTTCACCCCTTCCAGCTCGGCCGCCGTAAAAAAGC